>NW_027526295.1:230689563-230866387 GCF_048455015.1 Haemaphysalis longicornis | reverse complement strand
ATTCCATTCCAATTTTGTTAAAGCGGTCGGCATTTACTCTTCACCCTTTATTCGAGTAGAACTTGTTAGTGAAAAGCGACTTTACACTAGCAGCCGATTCATATTTCCTGGGTGTAGGAACAAATGGTCCCAACTCGAAAGTAGGAACAAATGGTACCGGAAGTTATGGCCCCGGAACAAATGGCCCCGGAACAAATGGCCCCGGAAACAAATGGTCCCGGAACAAATGGTCCCAGGCTTCTCTTCGGG
Source organism: Haemaphysalis longicornis (assembly GCF_048455015.1). Taxonomy (NCBI): domain Eukaryota; kingdom Metazoa; phylum Arthropoda; class Arachnida; order Ixodida; family Ixodidae; genus Haemaphysalis; species Haemaphysalis longicornis. Next base: position 230,866,138 of record NW_027526295.1, on the reverse strand, counting down.
CAAAGTGATTGTATAGAAAGAACTCCACTTGGGTTCTCAGTTTAAATTTGTTATATCTTGCTGGAGTGCAGTTGATAATTCCTTTAGTTTCTTTATTTTTGTTTTCTTTGTTTTTAAGATTCCGTTAAACCGGTTATCTCAATTTACACTATTATTACGGTTAAACGCGGTATTTCTGCACCATGCATTTTGTGCAAGCGCAGGGCATTACACGATTGGCTCGATGTAACAATTTTTTTATTCCTCCCGCCGTTCTCCTCTGGCCTTTTTTATGTTAGTCTTCGCGTTTTTTATACGTTGAATACGAATATTCTTATTTATTACTTCTCTCTCTCTCTCTTTCGTTATTTAATTTTTGTAATATTTTCATTTTTCTGTTTTCGACCTTTTGGTTGATCAATATAACGCTATTCCAATTATCTGCCTTGCCACTATATTCGCAAGGGGCACGCCCTATAGGAGGCGTGCAAAGCGATCCAAGATGGCTGTCCTAAGGAGGATCGGGTGTTCCCTCTACGGACCGCCGCTTGTGGGCGCGTTGAAAACAAAGGGGTTAGCTCTACTTTTTAACCTTGTTAGGTGGCGGTGACGCCAGATTTTAATGGCTGTCCTTAACTAAGATATTACTCGCCACATTAGAACTAAAGACGAACATTTCGCTCCACAAGCGAAGGTGAAGAGATATGGCAAAAGCCGCTCACGTCGCTTTGCTGCGGCGGTAGGGCTGCCAGCGCTCGATCTGTGACGGTACAAAGTTAAGTTTCTGCCTGCAAATATTTCGCTGGTTCACTAGCCACCACCACAATTAGTAGAGTTCGCTCATTAGCGGTTCAGACTTATCAGAGTACGCGCGCTTACTAGGCTTTTTATTACCGCCAAATTACTTGACAAATCCTGCCTGTGTAAGGCATTTTCATAGTATACCGCTCGGTACGTTGTGTCGCTCCTGCAGAACACGCAAGTCAATGGCCTGGCCAGCGTGAATAGTAATAGTTTCCCACTAGCTCTGTTTTACCACCAACGAAGGCAAGGATATAAACGTTTCCAATCAAGCTACCTAAACGTGACATTTTCTTTTTGTTTAAAGGGACACTGAAGTGATTTGTAAAAAATGCGGGATTACGAGCGCAAATTGTAGTCCGGAGTCCCTAGGCCCTGTTTCGACCACTCTGAGCACGTTTACGCGAATTTATTTAGTAGAAAAATCAATTCGAAAATGCTGTCCTCTTTTCTGAACTCTCGCCCATTTTCTGTGGCGTTTTCGTGTGACGTCAGGAGGAGATGAGCTGGCAATTGGCTGCGCCACTGCACGGCTCGCCGACCTTCCGCGACCGAGTCAGTCGGCCCAACGTTTAGTCCGCCGGCCGCCGACGGGTCGTCGCAATTCGCTCGATCAGTTGAAACTAAGCCACAACACGTTTGGGAATGGAAGAATGTGCCTTTCTTTACTTCGTTAGTTTGTACACTGTATCTAGCTCCAAGTCAAGGTCGCTTCACACAAGCGCTGCACAAGCGCACATGCGACGCTTCGCTGACTGGTACGCCAGTAGGAAAATATAAGGCCTCTTGAAGGCGGGAGAAGAGTCAGCGAAGTCAATACAGGTACTAAGGAAATAAAATCAACTGATATATTTACCGTACAGCGTAAACCTAGGGTGCGGGAAGCACTTTTTTGCGCTGGGCGAACAAGCACAGCGGTCAGCAGCACGACTACGCATCTGCGAACGCTTTTCCGTCTACGAAATGCAATTCCTAGACGTGAGCTATTGTGGAAGCTCGGGGGACGCTTACTGTACGAGCGCAATACAACAAATAGTCACCTAAGCTGCTTGAAATACTAAAACTATATAAAAGTGTAAACTGGTTCTACATTATATACCTTATATTTCGACCTACCGCTAGCCCCCACCCGTGGCCTAGTTGTCTAGGGTGCTAGGTATGACGCCACAAGTGTTTTGCCAGTCGCAAGTTCGAATCCTCCCTGGTACATGCTTTTTTTTTTTTATGAGTTAACTTTTTCGTTTTTCGCCGATGTTTTCTATAGTGACTTCATCTTTTTTTTTTGGTCCGCAACGTTCATTGCTAGACGAACTAGTCCATAGAACTCGCGCAGACTGGCACTGGCGCGCTAGCGAGTTCTCGTTGGCGTGCTGTTGCCATAAGCACCGACTGCTTGCGGGCAGCGGGCACAGGCCAGAATCAACAAACCCTTGGCCTGGTGCGAACACGCTTTTTACGATACAGGCATGAGTGATGAAAGCTCCAAATATGGGGGAAAAGCGCGTGTATTTGAACGTCTGCGGGGACGCGGAGGGCGTTCATGCACTGCGTAGGCCTCAGCTAGTGAATGCTACGATTCCAAGCCGTCCTGGGAGGCTTATCTTATGCATTTTACAGCCGACAACATGGCAGAAGCGCGGTACTACGATTACTGGGATATTGAGAATGCCCATCCAACGACGCCATCGGATGTCAAACTTGTTTTACAGAACCGAAACCGAAACCGAAACTTGCTTGATTGCTAACCTTGCGCATCGTCCAATCACGGTGCCCCCTCCTCCCAACGTCACAGCTTAGTTGGTGCGGCCGCCGCAAACCGCGCATGGTAGTTTTTCTTCTTTCGCGCTTTGTAAAATAATTACCGATTTGTCAACCGGATAAGCGATGAAAAGTGTGCTAATTTGAGCCAGTCTACGCAGTGCAAGCAAAAACGGGAGCTTGACAAATTCACTTCAGTGTCCCTTTAAAACAACACCGAGTGCAGTTGGGGGGGGGGGGGGGATTTTTTTTTGTTTTGAGGGGGTGTGGGGAATAAAAAACCACTCCTCGCCTTGCGCCAATTCTGCGGAGGAGGTGATAACCATGCAGGCGTGTGCGCGTAATGCGGTGTAACCCGCTTGTGCACAAATCACTTAGCGACACAGTGGTTTTTCGCGCCCCTTAGGTGGTGCAACCAAGGGTGCAACGGCTGGCTCAAGCCCGCATTTCTGGCGTTCACAACACGTTTGCGGCCTCGCACAAGTGGGATTTAACCTCGCGCATGTGGAAGGCTTAAAAAAATGAAAAAATAAGAAGCTGAGGACCTCTTTAGGGGGGGTGATTGAGAACCAAGCCTTACATTGACAGCGAGGAAAGGATGGTCCTAACCAAACATACGGACACACCTACAAAATGCAAAGCTACCCACTGAACTCCTCGTTACACTCCACATCTAATTCCTCACCACGTGCACTTGTCAACGGAATAACCAAGACTTTCATACCCCACCCCCCCCCCCCGACTCATCTTCTCGAGCAATAATAGCTGAAACTATTGCATTTAGGATACGTTCTTGGAATCTGCAAAATGTGCCCCTCCCCTCTTTTTGAAGTAAAGTGGCATCCATTTGCTACTACCGTGATCGTCGCCATAAAGAACATGAGTGCATGCTCAGAGATAGAAAACTAGCTGTTGCGTTCTTTTTAGGAGAACAGCGAACGCACTAACTACGATAGACAAATGATTCAATTTTCTGGCGTCTCGATTTGGAATTGGCAAAGTCCTGACATTAAGTTTTCTAATTCACTCCTCCTTTTTAAATTTAAAACAAAAAGGTTCTTGTTAAACATTTGACGCTTGAACGAATTGTAACTGGAGTAATCTGTGTTTTGATTTGTCTGAGGAATATTGTATTTATATCCAATCATTTTGAGTTACCCTGCTGTTTGAGTTAACAAAGGCTAGTTGTATCAATCTGAACAAATTTGCGTTTTGTCATCATGTTTTCTTTCAGCATATCTGGTTGGACGGCAGCGTTAGTGTGCAGACAACCCCAAAACTGCTCGTTGTTTCCGGCCGAGGTTCATAGGCGGCGCCGTGATGCAATTCTGCCTGGAGTTCCTTTATATAGCTCCCCAAGGGGAGCAGAGTTGCGCGTCCATCCGTCATCTTTAGTTCTAAAGTCATGCGGGAAAGCCACCCGTCACAAGTGTAGGAGCCGCCGCCGTGCCAATGGCAACGGCGCGGAGGAGTCTGCGCATGCGCGTGCCAACAGCTGCGAGACAGCGTGATTGCGGGGATAGTCGGCTGCTTCTCAGCTGAGCGGCCGCCGCTGCCGCCACCACCGCAACCGCCGCCGGTCACTTGAGCAAAACTGACTGAAAACGTTGCCTTGTGCGCAACACTGAAAGCAGGCTTCGCTGTGGTAAGCTGAAACCCCTGGCCAACGTTTTTAGGTACTTTGCCCTTGGCATGTGGAAATCAGACGGGCAGCGAAGGATTTATAGACACCCCCTTAACACCCCCCCCCAACACCCCCCCCAGAAGGACTTCGACACCCCCCCAAAAAGATTCCACAACCACAAGCACCTTGCCTAGGGATTTTTACAGCCCCCCCCCCAAAAAAAACATCCCACCGACACCCCCCCCCCCAAAAAAAAAAAATCTAAATTCTGCATAAACCTCTGCGGGCAGCTCTTGCGCTACGCGATATACAGAAACTGCAATTCTGCCTAAGGCCGCTGTTCGGCCTCCGCTCCGCGCTCCTTTTACTTTTGCATAGAAGGGCATGGCGACTGTTGTGTCATCCGCGTCCCTCTTGGGCCTTCCCGTGCAGCGTCCTCCCGATGGACGTGAGGCGAGCCGTGCACGCGCATCCTTCCGAGCACCCGCTGCAGATGCGCAGTCCCATGGCCGACCTCCACGGGGGCCGGCAACGGGCCCTCGAGCTCAGCTTGCACCTGCTCAAGACGTACTCCTACAACGCCGGACTGCAGCAGACGCATCATGAAGGTATGTACAAGTGCATTAGTATGATCGCAAAAGGACGCGTCTCGCACGCGCCTCCCTCTCCGATACCGGTTTGGCTGCCGGAAGACTCCCGGATCGGCTGCTGGATGTTCACAAAAAATTAACCCGAATAATGGAAAGGCTTTCTTTTATGATTTGATAGATCTATTGTCTTATTTATTATTAAAAAAAAACACGCACAAAGTAACATTTCTTACCGTCATAGTACAAGCGGAGTCCCTCAATGGTATAAATGTCCGCTTCAGGACCAAGACTTCTCCCAGAAATCCCCAACCACTCACGTCTGGCGCTGTCCGAATCCATTCTTTTCTACCTAATTTTAGTATCCGATTCCGCGTTTGACAGGTGCGTTCCCTGCCATGTGATCGACATCGCTTCAGACTTTTGGTCGTGCAGTTTCGCAGACAAAGAAGCTTGTTCTTATTTCCAGGCAGCGTTATGTTTCTACTATCTGGGCACATACCTTCTAGGTAAGTCGATCAGTGATCGCATGGTCTGACGCCGCCAGGAGCCGGGACACATATCGCCATTTTCACGGTACTATTTCTGGAACGAGGGAGCTTTGCGTTCTCAGACTTTTAGGACGTCCGATTAGCCATCGGTTAGTTATGAAGACTTCTAGTTACACTGGCGTTTATGAATATTCGTTACCTGTTTTTCAGTACATCCCGTATGTTTGTTTGTAAGAAGAAGAGAGTCATGTTCTTGTTGTTGTTGCTGTTTTTGTATGTAGTGTCGTTTTAGTTCCTAAAATATTGGGGCATAGTTCCATCGTTTGCAATTGCGGCGTAATGCGGCCTTATACCACTGATAAACTCACACAAAATTTTATGATCGCATTCCTAGAATATTTCGCTGATGTGCCTCCAACGGTTTAACTGGTTTAAGGCGCCATGAAGACAAAATGCAGGTGTGGTTAATACAAATACTGCCTGTACCGCCAACAATGATGGCAACGTTATCGTCGCAAACTTAAAAAAAAAAAAATGAAAATATTGAGGAAAGCAGATCAAGCAGTGGCGACTCCCCGGTCACTTTCCGGCAACGTCTGTATGACGTCACAGAAACTTGTTTGAGAGATTGACGACAGTGGACCAAAGCCACCGCCGAGAAATATGACTGGGCGACTGGCGTCTAGTTGAGTTTGATCGTATCACTTCAATGCTAACGAAACATAAATGTTTTTTTTATGCTGCCCTCTATTCCGCCACTTCTGCCCCTATTGCGTCACTGTAGCACGAAATCTGAAAGTTTTTCAATGTTTGCTGCGTTTTTCAAGAAAAAAAAAACGTTTTCGGTGGCCAAATGCCACATAGAGCTAAGTGAGTTACTAAAGGCTTGTTCTTTCATATTGAACAAAGTTGTATTTTGTCTTCATGGCTCATTTAAATAATTTATTGCAATTGAAGCTCTAATAAATTAATTGGGCACCCGCCGCGGTGGCTCAGTTGCTAAGGCATTGTGCTGCTGTGTCCAAGGACACGGGTTCGATACCCGCCGCGGTCGCTGCTTTTCTGATGGAGGCGAAAAGCGAAAATGCCCGTGTGTCGAAATTTCGGCCCACGTTAAGGATTCCCGGGTAGTCTAAGTTAATCCGAAACCCTCCACTACGGCACGTGTCATAGTCCAGGGAGCTGGACTAACAGCGGAGCGGAGCTGTTCTGGGGCTGGCTTTGACGACAGCCTCTAAGTGTCACGCTCTCTATGGAGCAGGCTTCTTCTCCGCGCAAAAACCGGTTCCCGGTGTAGAAAATATTTTTTATAAAAAATTCTGCAGAAACTGTCTACTAATGCGTAGCATTCTTATGCCATTTGTCTTACGTATGAGTCATTCACAGCCACATTTTTCGGTTTTTCCTAAAGCCTGTCGGACCAATTATCTCCGTTTAGGCTATAGTAACTAGTACAGGTGGAACTCTGGCGAAATCTCTGTTATACGGTTTGCCATTGTTCGTATTTTTGTATTTTTCTTCTTTTTTAGTTTTTTTTTTTTCAAATCTCATTCGACCAATTATATGCCGCTCTACGCTATTATAACGATTACATTTACAGCTTTCGAGAAATATGCATTTTTGTAAAAATGCAGTGTGTTACACGGTTCGCAATTTTCCCTAATTGATTTTACATTTTTCTTATTTTTTAGTGTTTGCAAAATATTTTTCGGCAAATTATCTCCATTTACGCTAACATACGGATTACAGACGGCACTTACACAAAAACGACATTATTGTGGAAATGCAGGGCGTTGTACGGATTGCCATTTTCGGCAATTTTTTTATGCATTTCTCTTACTATTTAGTTTCAAAATTTGTTCGACCAGTCATCTTAATTTACGCTATTATAACAATTACCTGTGTAACTTCCGCGAAATCTGCATTATTGTGGAAATGCAGGGCGTTATACTTTTCGACCTTTCCCGTAATTGTTTTATATTTTTGTTATTTTTTTAGTTTTTCAAAATTCCGTGGGGACAGTTATCTCCACTCACGCTATTATAAGGATTGCGCGTGTAACTTCCGCGATATCTGCATTTTTGCGGAAGTCCTGGCTGGAGTGGTACTCGGCAAAAAATGCTGCGCATGAAAATATAAGAAAAAGCCCTACGGCCTTCATATTTTGATACTTCGGCTTATATTGTCCTTGGAACGCTGTCTTCACAGCAATGCATTAGTGTTTACCGGTGAAGCCGATTTCAACGGGATTGGTGTACGCTTGGTCTTTGTAAGCTGGCTTTTCAACATTGTGTGTTCCGCAGAGAAGCTTGACCATCTGGAGAGAGAGAGAGAGAGAGAGAGAGAGAGAGAGAGAGAGAGAGAGAGAGAGAGAGAGAGAGAGAGAGAGAGAGAGAGAGAGAGAGAGAGAGAGAGAGAGAGAGAGAGAGAGAGAGAGAGAGAGAGAGAGAGAGAGAGAGATTTAACACAATAATGTGAGAGGTTCCTCAGCCGAGGACCCGATGTGCTTGCTGCCCGGGCTGCTGTTGCCGTATAATTACAGAAAACGGCTGTAAGTGTTGTTTTACCGGACCTATTCAGAAACAAATCATACAACAATTAGCCGCAAAGACGACTGTAACATTACGCACCACAGCTTCACTGGTCATCCTTCTTCACAGTATGAAAGGGTAACAATTTTTTGAACTCAGTTATGCAGTAAATGGTATCTACAAGAAAATACTGAACGGAAATCATTCCCCGTAAAGGGAAGTTAGATAGGTAGATGGCAATCCATGCGTACAGCATCAGTGTGTCTACTATACAATGCCCCTCAATTCGAGTGAAAATAAGTTGTCTTGCATACCGAAGGCAACCACTATCTCCGTAATTGAGAGAAAAGCCTGAGAAAGGCAACTCTCTGAAAGTTGCCATTCAAATGGAACCGCTGCGATATTTAAAATGAAGAAGAAAAAAACTTGCTTCAAATATTCCCTTCGTACCGTAATCAGTAAAGTGGCTGCAGGTTTCAACGTAATCGTCCCAGCGTACAAGCATGCGCGGCATGCCGAAGGAGAAACACCCTGCCAGCGTGCCCTTTGCCGGCGCTGCTGCCTCGCACGCGGTAGGCGGAGCCGCTGTCCATGACGTCACCACTACCCTCTCCGAGAATTCTCTCCTCCTGTTCGCGCGTTACCACGGCTACAGCGGCAACGTTGTCGTAGCAACGGCACCAGCGGCGCGCTCGATTGGTCCGGGCAACCGGTTTCGCCCTCCCGCAACGCTTCCGTTCCGCTGAGGCAAAAGTGAAAAAAAAAAAGCCCCGGGCAAAGCTCATTATGTCCCGCTGGCGACAGCCGCCGCGCACCGCTTGAAGCATAATAGCTGGGTACGGATAACGGGGAGACTTCCTTTTAGTCGGGCGCTGACCGGAGTTAAAGGAGCTTGTGTCAATGGTTCTACGAGGACGCTTTGACGCGGAGACGCAGAGTGAACCTCTGTTCGTTCGCGATAGGTAGCGATGCGTACTGTTCGGTACATTCGAAACAATTTAGCCGGAGAGGCTTTTGGACAACGCCTGTGGGCATTTCACTGCAGGATGCGCGAGTTGGCCAACTTGTGAGCGATACGACGTGAGTAGTGAGCAACTAGTTAACCCAGGTGAGAGCGAGACCGTGAGATATGACATATCGGAAGTGAATGGCTTAATTAGGTAACATCGCAGGCAGCTTATGTCCACGGCCAGTTTTATGCTATGTTGTCAGGCTTCAGAAAAGGCTACAGCCTGTTCTGAGTTGGCACTACCCCTGCCATACCTTCACGACTTTAATGATGATGAAGAATAAACTTTATTGGAGACCAGGTGCTGATGTTAGGACGCCCGCCCCCTGGGAGGCTTCCTTAGTCCGGGATGCCTTGGACTATGCTAGCCATCCTTGTCCTCTCCAACAATCGTCGCTGGTGTGGAAGGTCGGAGCTGGTCAGCAGCTCCACCCACTGCTCATAGGTAGGGTTGGGGTTAGGGGCGAGGAAAGGGGATTGCTGGCACTCCCATACAATGTCGTACAGGGTGCCTGGTTGGGGGCAGGATTTGCATGTAGCAGGATATAGGGTGGGATACACGGCATGTAGCAGGGTAAGAATAAAAATAAAGAACAAAAATTATTTGAAGATTCATTGGTGGATCTTTTATGAATTCGGGAGCATCTTAACCTCCCCCTCCCGAACTCAAATCTTGACTCGATGAGCATGCCTTGCCGCTGTTTAAGAAGCCCGTCACACGATGCCTCAAAAACGAAGGGAAGAATGCAAAGCAGCACTCGGGACTATGCTATGTCAATGCTGTATAACGTACCAATAACTTCTGCAAAGCTTGTTGTGGGGAAAACCTAAATACGCACAGAGGATAGAGCAACGAAACACGCGTGTGTGTGCCAGTGCATGGCAAAGGGTAGACGTCCATTAGGTTAATCTTGTTTAGTAGGCGGTAAGATAAGGCTGTGAGAAAAGGGAATGAGGTCACGTAGGGGCTTTCGATAATGTGTCTGAGGCACGGGGTGTGGTCGTTGCCTCAATGGTGGATAAGACCTATTGTGTAATAAATGCACGACGTTAACAGTTTCACATCCGGCACAAAAAATTACGCCGAAATGACAGAGGTTCCGACATCACCCCTCAGCTGCTACTGTGTGCAACCGTAAGGGCTGCGTAAGCACTCCGTGCTGTCAAATCCAGTTACAACGAACAGCGTGATTCAACGTGATTTGTTCGCTATACGGAGTAGTCCTGCGAACCCGCTTATAACGAACTTAAGTATCGAATTTGTTATAAACAATGTGAGAAGTTGATTGAAAACGTGCCAAGGAATAAGGAAAGAAAGACCATGCAAGTCACAATGAATAGTAAGCTTCTTCAAAATAAATTTATTACAGACAAATGCACACCTATTTGCAGCAGGCAGTGATTTTCGTTTACACCATCAATGAGAATCGCATTTTCGACGCGCGATATCATATCGACGAACTGCGATCCACTTCCATGCATTTCTGCAGGGCTTGCCGCCACGTCGTCGTCATCTTGCTATGAAGCGCTGCAATGCAAGTTCACAGAAACGTATGGTACGGCCTGAGTGCCGGAGTCGCGAGAGCAGTGCAGCAGTTTTGGCCGTAATTTTTTTCCCCTCTCTTTCCTAAAGCGCGATAGGTTCGGAACTGCTTGCACGTATACTTGGTACTTGATCACATGGCAGGCAGATGCCGAATAGGGGTGCTGCAAAGCGAGGCTGGCAAAATACACGGATTGCTCCCGGTGCTGCGTTTCACGGAAGCGCGGGAGGGCAGCGCGGCAGCCCGGAGGTCTGGCGCAACCGGCGGAGAAGCGCGTTAGTGGGTGTTTGGTGACCGATCGCGCGATCAGAATTTGATATGTCGAATGTTTAGTTCATCATAAAAAATACATGCTACATTCATCATGGCAGAAGAACTTTGAGTGTTCGCTATAAAGCACAATTCTCTCTATCAGAGTTCGTTATATTCTGGTTTGACTGTAGCTGTAACCTATTAAAAATACGGCTATGGTTAGGTGCATCCCCATTTTCCGTGCTCTTATGTATAGCGGCCGCCTCTATAAAATGAGATAATCACGGCAACGGGCCCATTCAGCTAAGGGGAGCTTTTCGTTTCGGGATTGAGTAGTAGTAGTATTGGTGCCAGATGGGTGACGGAGCCGGGGGAGGATTTGCGATGGTCCTGAAGCCATCATCCCCAGTGTTTGGCGTCCCTATAGTTCGTGATGCCATGGCCTGCCGCAGCACGAACGGCCAGGTTCACGAGGCCACGCTGGTTCCCCAGGTCCGCGCTGGTCAGCACGGCCTTCAACTAAGTCGGTATGCAAAAGAACGCTTGCCTCCCTGGCAAGGTTGCAGACAGTTATCTAGTCCCGGTGTGTTTCTCTGGGACTTAATAAGGTTGTCCAATCGAGCTCTTCCAGCTCCTCAAGGGGGTCAACCTACGCCTCCCAGAAGAAGATTTGTCGTCAGATAACAGCCGTCAGTCTGCAGCTACGGCAAATTATCGCGCCACTGCTCTCCGAGTGCAGTATCGAAATGCCTCCGCGGGCGGAAACTCACTGAGGCGGCAGCAGCGCACAAAAGGGTTACCACACAGGATTGAGAAGCCTCCGAAGGAGTCCGAAAGAGATGGATGCTCGGTAAAAAGCCAATGTCGCTGGCAACAACAAATACGCGCTGGGAGCTGAAGAATGTGCTGTTTTAATTCAGGATAAAGAAGATATGGTTGACACGCTGAGTTGAGCGACGACAAGAATACAAGGAGGATGTCGAGGGCTTGCATGTATAAGAAAGTGGAATTGGCAGAGGTGTACATTGGTATTCAAATCCTGCAATGTGCAACCGCATCTCATACACAAATTCTTCTCCTTTTATAAAAAAAATATACATGCTTTATTTTTCCGCCTATTAATAAACCGCTTAGTTGACACAGCGGTCACTATTATGGCACTACACTACCGCCAGTCTGCGCAGGAGTTCCTGATCTGCGCCCCCCTAACCCACGCCTGTTGAGGTTATGCGTCGAAGCACACCGCCAGAAGCCAGAATGCATGGCCGGGAAACCATATATTATTATTATAGTTTCACCCCAAAATTAGGAGAAATTCAGGATTCAAAAAAATAAAAAAAAAATCAGGATTAGTTTCCTCTTTCGAATATAACATCTTCCGAGTTTCGTGAACGTGAAGCAAGACTGCGCTCTTCGAGAATAAGAGGGTCCTGTAATCCACGGGTCTATAAGTCATCCGCCACTGATTCTTTTGCGAAACAGGATCGATTCGTCTCTTCACTGGGCTGGACCTTCACGGGGCATATTTTGCTCGGAGGCTCTCTATACATTAGATGCCACGACAGAACTAATGCTTCTTGTTTTGAATTCTGCCGGAACAAGTAGGTTTTAGCAGCGTTTTACACTTTTTTTTTTTTGCCGTTTGTGCATATGACAAGCAGACATTCACTCGGGAAGGAGGGTAATTTGCCCTTCCAAAGGGTGCGGTGTTTTGGAAAGGTCGTTATCTTACGATACATTTATCTAGCAAGGTAATCGCTATCATCTCTCTCTTGGCCTCCCCTAGATACACGCCTGCAGACGTCTATGAGAGCGCACAACCTTGCCAGCTTTTGAATGCATGTGCGCACGCTTCGTGAGCTCTCCTGTCCAAAGATCGTTAGATTCGGTGCAAGAGGTACAGAGAGAATGGCCGTATTCTTTCATCTTATGTAGGGGCCTGAATGCCCTGGTGGGGAAGAAGTGAAACGAAGAGGGAGGGAGGGAATGACGAAAGAGATGTCACAGTTTGGTGCAAGAAAAAAAAACGAGTGCCAGTAAACAGCAGCGCTAGCACCCCAGACGAAGCATGCAGGAGCGATTGCTGGTCCGACGGTACACTTTTGCAATGCCTTCCCTCCCGCCCAATTTTGCGAACGCAGCGATCAAGGCGACCGACCTGGAGACCCTCAAGCCCGCGGTGGAGCCCTCGCCACCACAGGGCCACACGACGCTGCAGGTGCTCGAAGCCGCCAGCCGGCCGCTCTCCTCGGCTGTTGCGCCCGTGCAGGCCGGGCAGCACCCCATGGGCCTGCCGGGGCACATGCAACAGCAACACCCGCCGCCGCCTCCGCACCACCAACAGCAGCCCCAGCAGCACCCGGTACACAGCCTGCACCTCCTTCTTCACCACAAATATCACTTGGATTTTGGTCTTGCTAGTCTGGCGCCTTGGCCGACCGAACAAACTGTTACAGGGCTTTCCTGATATCCGAATTTGCGAAGCAATTTATAACTGTTGGCACATTCGTGGCGCAGATATTCAAAGAGAAACTTTTGTTCAGCACTTGTAAACTTGCGGGTCAGGATCAGCCTCGCCGCCGACGTCACGGACTTATCTATTTTGCGCTTGTGGTCGAGGTCGAGGTGAATCACAGGGGTGCGCTTGGACCCCTTTGATGATTGAAAGGTGGCGGCATAACCTCCCTAAAGCAGAGGATGAGGATGAGAGGGATAGCCGTGACGTCGGTGGCGAGACTGATACAAATCCGCCAGTATAGATATGGTCTGAACAATTTGTCTTTTGCAATTCCCCCGTCGCGAACGTGCCAACTGTTCGGACTGTTTCGCATGTGCGGATGCTCCTAACGTGCTTACGGTCCCTAATTAGAAAAAATATATTGACTGCGGGGAGTCCACTGAATAGCAAGAGGTATATCCCCTGACAAAATGCAACGGATGTTGTCATGCCTCGACGCCCAGGGTTCGTCGGGCCCCCTGGCCGGGCAACAGCCGCCGCCGCAGCAGCAGCAGTCTCACCACCAGCAGCAGCAGTCGCACCACGAGTCCGAGAAGCCGGCCAAGCAGAAAAGGCACCGGACCCGGTTCACGCCGGCGCAGCTGCAGGAGCTGGAACGCTCTTTCTCCAAGACACACTACCCGGACATCTTCATGCGCGAGGAACTAGCCATGAGGATCGGACTCACCGAGTCCAGAGTACAGGTACGCCCTCCCTCCCTCCCTCCCTCCCTCCGTTTAAAAGAATGCTCAGTTTGATATGCCATCGATGGTAACACTACGAAAACTTACGGGAGGCTGCTTAGGCGGCACTAGATTTCGCCCTTAACGTTCATCTGTTTTAGTGCACTGATTTTTGTGTAGGCTTTTTATCGATGTTTTTTGGATGAAATCGAAAAGTCGAAAGTTTACTTATGGTGCATGTCTTGTCACTACCACACTCACAGAAAGTACAGATCGTCGATTCGAACGCCCCAAATCGTCCGTACGTTGGTGGCCGACGATCGCAAAACAGGTTGGTTGAGTGTCGCGTCAGGTATACCACAATGGTGAAGTTCATTGCCGCCGATGCTGTCAGCTTTACGTTAGCCGGCTGATCTGTGAGCAACCGGGAATTTTATTGCTACTAATTGAACCAGGCAGGACAATTTATTTAATACTAACAAATTAGCCATTGAATCGAGTTAATAAAGTTCGAAGTTCGGCGTACTCAGCGTTGCAAACCCGTTGCGAAATGGCTGTCTGCAACTCCTTCGTTGTAGTTATAAGTAGTAGCAGTACCGTTAAGAAGAGTGTAATGGAGGAATACAGTAATAAATCAGTAAGCAAATGATGCAACGTATGAGCTGTAGGAAACGTTTCGACAAAAAAAAAATGGCAATACTGTGGGTGCTTTTTTTTTAATTAAGGGTAGAGAAGGTTGTCCAAGGTTTTTTTCTACAAGAATGGCTTGGCTGTGTTTTTCACGAGTCGTATGGCTGCAATATTTTCAAACCCGGGTAATTTTTTTTATTTCCCTGCACTATAGGCTAGTTTCCGCGTTAAAGTGAATTAACTGGTTGGGAAAAAAAACTAAGGGAACTAAAAAACTTCATTACACTCGTCAAAAATGACCTGCACGTCTAGATGAAAGCAAAGCGGAGGAAGAGAGGGTAGCTGCATTGACTGACAGTTAGTTGCGGGTAATTTATTACGCTGTTTCTTCCCGTTGACTACCCGCAAATGTAAACCGGCACATCCAGAGTCGAAATATTTTCCCCTTTGCATCGGGAGAATTTCCCCCTTCGTTTCGCCTTGGCCACCTTTTTCTTTCCTCTCCTGTAAAGCGTGCTCCGTGGCAATCAGAGTCTTAGTGTGGCGAAGTCAACTTCTTGGTTCATGAATCGTCGCCTGCGTGAGTAGCCCAATATTAGTTTGCTACATGCATTTCCGCATTAAGAACACCAGAAAAATTTTAAGAATTAGATTTTGGTGTTTTTAGGCAGCTCCTACCCACCCCCTTCCCCGGATACAATTACGGACTAAAGGAACACAGGTTCAGCACAGTCTGTGAAACATCCGATGAGACATTGCATAGTTCATTTTAGTTATGGCACAAGGTAATTAATTGTGCGACTGTAAAATGAACTGTAGCCACTTCAATTATTAAATGTGAACAATAGCAACAACCACTAAAGTATTCTAGCATTCTAGACTATCTGACTAAGGTCCGTTACTTGTCAGTATCGGGCTATGTTGCACCTACCTGCTTTTTTCTGTATTCGTTCTCTTCTGCTCTTCTTTCTTTTTATTCTATCTGCACGCTCTGAATGAGGTTTGTGTCGAATAACCACTTCAGGTTCGGTATACATTCATTCAAAAGCTAAACTTATCGGCTGCTGTCCAAACGTACAGATTTAGTCTCGCATCCAGGGACGGATTTGGCTGTCGACAAAATTATTTTTATAAAAAAAGTTTTTGTCTCACTTAACCGGAATATTGAACGTAAACACCTCGAAATATCACTCCACCTGTTCTTGTGCGAAGGGAAATGATTCAGATTACACTACGCATCAATCAATAGGTGTGCGTAAACAAAAGAACTGGGATGCACTGTACGCCATACAAAGAGGAATTCTCAGGGTTGGTTGCAGTGAGCACTCAGGTATGTGTACAGGAAAAAAATATGGGGCAAAGCTGTATGCAAATAGATACAAAATATATGAAATGAATGGCAAAGCAAGAAAAACACCTAGCAAGGTAGCGCTGACTAGAACAAAATTCGCCGGTTAATTCAGAAAAGTTTTCAATTATAATTCAGTGGTGTGGAGCTTGTCACACCCGTGTCTGTACTGGTGGGTTTTTTCCCGCCGCGTGATAAACGGTTACCGATAGGGAGGAGAAATTATGTGCGCTACTACCGGTCGGGGTTGCACTGATATATGTTCGCTTCCGAAATGAGCAGAAAGGTTTGCGAAAGTGAAAATAAGGTAATGGCGCGAAGCTTGCATGAACAAGTTTACATTTATATCGAATACCTTGCCGCAAGCAAACAGGAGTGAGAAAGAAATCCCGGCCCTCCTCGCACCCCATTTCATTAGGCCGCATGACAGCCTGCGTGAAACAATAAAAAGAATGGACTCCTAAATACTTCCAATAAACGCTTTCACTCTTTCCTTCGCGTCTCCAATCATTGTCAAACTTGAAGTTATCAACAGCACGGAGCGGCACTTCGTGATTTGCTCCTCGCAGCAGAAATATCCGCCTTCCGTTTCTGCTTTGCTTTGCGTCTTTTTTATAGCGTTGCTATCGAATTGCGTTTATTGCTGCAACAGAAAGAAAGCGACCAATAGCCATTACATTGCTGTAATGACGTCATTCGAGCGCTAAAAGAAAGCCAGGACACGGGAAAAAGATAAAAAAAATTTGCGAAGGTTTCCAGTTGACTTTTCTTTATCTGATGGGCATACAGTAGTAATTTTTGGCTGAGATACTTTGTGACCCCCAGTTCTAACTACTGTATGTGTTCATTGGCTAAGTTCTCGAAGCATTTAAGGTTTTTAAAAAAAGGTGAAAAAAGTGTTTCAGGGTCCCTTTAAACGTTGATATGACTGCGGCTTTCTCTGCGTATTGTGACTCTCTAAAAAAAAAAGCAGCGGGAAAACCTTGAGGTAAAAGCGTGCCACAAGATGGCTCACGTCACCGCTGCCTCCCGTGTATCGCGCCGATGCAGACGGCCGCGTTCGCATCATCGCGCGTGTATCCAAATCAGGCGTCGCCAAGCGGCGTGTAATCGAGCCCGGGCAGATAGCGCTCGGAGACGAAGCGGCCCAAATCAAGGAAGGCGCCGCAGGGGAGGCGGCCTGGTCGATCGATGGGACTCGCTTCTGAGCGCCTGGGGCGTGGCCTCCGATCGACCGACACGCTTGATTGACAGTTGTCCAAGCACCTCGTCTGCACGACACCGGGCTCGCCACGATGCGCACACGCCTCGGGTTAATTCTCTTTTTTGTTGCGTCGTCCACCCAAAACACTGTCGAAATGCGCTGGGCGGCAGGCGAGTGGCAGCTCTCAAAAACGCGGGACGCCTGTAGTTGTCCTCGCTGTCGCACTAACAAAGCCCTCAATGTACAAACTGAACGCACTTCAAAGGCGTGGCTGCTATATTCACATCGTTTTGACCACACATCGCTGATACTACGAAGCACTGCCCTGTAGGGTACACTGTTGAAAGCACAGCTATAGGTTTACCTCTGACGTTAGAACAAAACCGATACTGTACCCCTATCCGGGTTCAAATAGAAGAATCCCATGCTTTTTAAGAAAATCAGAATGAATCTCAGTGGCTAAGGCGTTGTGCTGCTGAGCACGAGGACGCGGGTTCGAATCCCGGCCGCGGCGGCTCCTTTTCTGATGGAGGCAAAAAAGCAATAAAGCGCCCGTATGTACGAGATTTCGGCGCACGTTAAAGATCTCCAGATGGTAAAAATTAATCCGGAGCCCTCCACTGCGTCGCACCTCATCTCCGGCATTGCGTCGGCGTGTTAAACTTTACAATCAAAATCAGAATGAATGCAAAGCATTACCGAAACGTCAGAGCCAGCATCATCAGAACCAACAGACAACGATGGTTCGAGATTATCTTCAGAAGATAGTTCCCAGTGTCGGCAGCACGCGAAGCTTCAGTTTAAACGACCTTGTGCAAACTTCGCTTGGCCCTGTGCTGTCAGCCCATGCTCCTTGTCGTGGTGTTTTTTGCCTTGAAAGATATGGAACATCAAAGTTTATTGCCCCTGCTCGACTATCGTTCGGGTTATCACGCGTGAACGGCCCGATCGTACGACCGTCTGGTCCCTTTCTGTCTCGTACGTGTTTAGGTTACATTTTCTCAACCGTCGCTGCGCATACCGCATTTAATTTCCCCGCACAGCACGGCTGGCGCTGCTCGCATTCACTCAGACCAGGCAGCTGCAGGTGCCAGCCTCGCACAAAATAGGGAATTGGGGGCGCAGCGCGGGAGGCAAAGGGTTTCAAAGAGGGGAGCGATGACGGACGAAACGAGTTTCAGCGGCGACAACCTAGCCGCGGGGCGGGAAGGCTACAGGCTCCATTAACTGCGCGCTGAAGCCGAACGAAAACGCGCGCGCGATATCATCCCGCTAGGAGTTTTTCAAGTGCGGCCGTGAAGTGCGCCGGCGGAAATGAGCCGCGAGGGAGATGAGCGTCAGAGGCGCTTCTTCTTGCGGGCGCTGGCGTTGCGGTTTCTGGGCTACACATTTATTTGCCCAGGTTTGCGTGGGTGTAGCGGCGTGAAAAGGAAAACAGGTCGGGAATGAGGGAAAGAAGGCGTTGAGAAGAAAATGCGGCTCCAGTTTGCGTCGAATGCATTTTTAAACGCGCGGCATCCAATCTGCGGAGGGCCGCCTCCTCCGCTGACAACTCGCATGCATTTGGTGACAAGAATGCCGGAACATTGCCTCATTCTCCACGCCTCCCGTTTCGGGATATAACGCCGCTCCTTTCTTTTTTTCCTTTTTCGCTCTTGTTAATTGGATGAGACAGGGGTGGTACCGAGATAAGAGCGCTGTTTACGCGACCAGCTGGCAGGTTTTGGAGAAAAAAGGCTTTTACGTGGCCCGTTGCTCATTTTGTATATCAATTTTTCTCTCTTAGACGTCTTTGAGTACGGTCATCGCTTTCTCACGGAGTGCAGCTATTTGAAATGGGATCCCTTTATGAAACCGCTGTTTTGTTGCCTAACCCGATATATTCGCGATAATCAAATAGGGTCAAGTCACAAGTGTGCATGAAAATGGTATTTAGATCTAGAGTCAACACTGCATTGAGTATATTTGAAGTAACTGAAGACGAAGCTCCACGGTCAAGTTTGGCACCACATTTTAAATTTCTTTTCTGTTGGTGTGTTTTTCTTCGTGGGATTCGGCTCACATAGCACTAGGTCGAACCTCGAACATTTTTGTTACCCTTTTCACCGCCGCCGTATTTTTCTTAGCAAATAGCACCTGGTTTGAACCTTTTCTGTTACACCGCGTTAATAAACTACATTTGCGTGCCAGTCGAGGCGTTTAACTCCAGGTTTTCACGGAAGCGTTTACGCACAGTTGTTCGGTTAAGAAAAAAAAAACTGAAAGAAAAAGTGCTCGTGATTATTGTTACTCTTACTTTTTTGTATCAAAGCAAGTGTAAACAACACAAATCCTTTTTAGAAAACGTTCTGTTTTCGAATGGGTTACGCACATCTGTTCTCCTCTTTTCCATACAACCTTTCCGAGAGTGGCGAGGAACAATGAGGGTAGAACGCTGCGGGCCACACCACCTTCCGTTATTACGCGGGCCACCAAACAGCGAAGTGCCCAACAAGACGCCGCGACAGTTGGCGTCAGCCTGCACCTTGCTCTCTCTCGCTTCCAGCCGACGGGGAGGCAATGCGGGGATGGTAAGAGGAGCGAAAAAGGAAAAAAAAAAAAGGCTGGGAGGGTGGCGAGGAAGGCAGAGATTACTTTTTAATGGAACAGCAAAACCACATTAATATCAAATGTAGGTTCCCTGTCGCCGGCCCGACCCACGCGCTAGCTCGGCGTCCCCTGAGGACGCGGGCCGCCTCGGACTCGGGATTCTGGCTCGACTCGGCTCGGCTCGGCTCGGGTGGGAGAGACTTGGCCGCGATGCGCCCTCTAACGGTCCTCCCGGGCATACTTGGAGGCAGGAGAGCGGAGACAAGTCTGGCGCGGAGAGGCCCCTTCCCTGCGCATCCGCTTTCCTGGCGGCGGTTGTCACCGTCATTCCGGGCTGCCCTTTTTGGTAATTTATACTAGGTGGCCGCTGCTCTGGATACCACTTCGGCTTCGCCCGGCCCGCCTGCGGTCGCGGCGAGGGGGAAGGGAAGGCACGCGCGCGGTGGCAGGAAAAGGAAAGCGTATCTTCTCGCCGGCAGCGACCATTGCTGGGAGTTGCGGTAGCCGAGAGAGCGGCCCGCGGTTTTTCTTTCGCCGTCAAGAACGCTAGCCTCGTTGCGGGTGTTCGTTTTTCTCGTCTCTGGAGAACGCGGCTGCCACGCGCCTTGTGTGTTTCCGTCTTCTTCTCTTGCTTGTATCTTCGCTGTGGCTGCGGTGACTGTTGCTTCTTTCCCCCTCCAATCCCTTCGGTCTCTTCGCGCTAACCTTCGTTCCTCTTTCCCCTCCATGGCACGCGGGATCCCGAGGCCTCCTCCGGCCCGATCGTATATATTCCGAGGCGCTCCAGTTCCGCGGCCCCTTCGCTCTTTCGTCCGTGTCCGGTGTCTTTCCCCGCTGTCCTGGTGGGGGATTGCCGAGGATTGCTTAGACTGTTTATTGGTCGGCACCCAGCTATCGCGCCGAGGGTTTAGCCTGTGCGCGCAAAGTCTTTCCTTCCTGCGCACCAACTTTTCTCGGCTGGCCGCGGTGGGCACTGTCGTCTCCCCTTTGTGTGTCTTTGTGTCGGCTGCAAAGTTTCATTTATTTCGTCCCGTATAGACGGGCGCAAGCCAGTGCCCTGTTTCCGCGAACGGAAGGAATTTGTAGGCGCCAGCCGACAACAGCGTTCTCATTAAGTGCGACGAGACAGGGCGCTGAACTCGCCGCCAGGAGCTGCTGATCCATTCGCCCCGTGGCGGGCTTTGTGTCGCGTGGAGGCCTAAGCCGAAAGCGTTATCACGTTGCGCGGGCCGACCAACCGTACTTTGTTTTTGTTGAAAAAAAAAAAAACATTTAATTCACTAACGTATTATGTGCTACAAAAACCAAAGCGAGAAGACGCGACTCGATTTTTCTTTCTTTTTTGGGACAAAAGCCCTTCTGGCCGGATTACCGTTTCTAATCTCAAAAGTTTTGTGCCTGGTGAGATCTACACTTAAGACCGATCAGCTCCTCCGCTTCGATGTCTCAGTCGAGTTCTGTGTTTCGTCGCTCACCGCTGTTTTCTCGGCAAGCGACGGTATCATAAAATATTAGCCTTCCTTAGTAGCGTTTTCTTTGTGAGTAAAAGACGCGCTTCTATTTTACCCGCATACCACAAGATTGGAGGCGTGGAGGTCCACAGATTCTATTCCAGGAACATGCAAACGGCACGGGTGCTTGAGAGGGGAACAAAATTATCGCATTTGAAATGAAACAAAAAGCAACAAACATAAACCACATAATTTATTTACAGCCGCTACTTCAAATATACGGCACGGGGAGACAAACGAGAGCAGCTGCACTGTATGACGCTGCCACCCCCCCCCCCCCCCCCCCTAAAAAAAATAGATCTGCGCACGCCTATGGTTGGAGCTAATCTTACCCTGTCTTCAGGACTGACAAAAAATTGAGCGCAGGGCTATTGCTCTCGCTGCCATGTTTTGAATCCTGGTTACCGGTAATCAGCGTTACCAAGCATCTTGCACAGCTGGGGGTTATTTCTTGTCCAGCTGAAGGAAAATAAGTGAGCAGTACTTTTCTTGAAATTAACGAAGACACACAGGCTGCACGTTTTGTCCTTATTGTTTCTGGTGTAGCGACCTCGGTCAAGGAAATAGGCTCTCTTATCCCCCTCCTTCCATTTCGCCCTTAAAACAAGGAAACGATAAAAAATTGTAAGACACAAGCAAACACGCACACTGAGATCGTGTTTGCAAAAATTTACAAAAAGGTGGTACTGAATGTTCCTGCATTTCCTGCCGAAACTGGAAAGATACATTTGCGTCCTCACATAATTAAAAAATCACCGAAATTTCATACACGTTGCAACACAGTTGGTAACACTAGTTGCAAGGAGTATTAATTGCCACGCCATAAGACTATAGGAACCGCATTCAAATATTGGGCTTAGTGCACCTAAGCTCCACCAGACTTCAGGCATGCGCAGCACTGGACGGCGACGGATTAATTTAGAACACCTGAGCTGCGTATTTCTTTTTATTTTTTTAAGTGTGTGTCAAAGTATCATAATCGAAGGCGTTTTAGCAATCCATCTCTATTAGTTGCTGCTAAACATATCGGCTGCTTTGCCACCGCCAAGGGTATTTGATGTGAGGAGTGCTTCTGTGCCAAACGTGCCAAACGTGCCTAAAAACCAATTTTTGTTAGAGCAGGGCGTTTATAATACTCACAATAAGAGCTTAGACAAAGTAAAAAAGGTTTTTGCAAACCGAAACAGCCTGCTGGACCCGAGTTTGCGATCATGGTCCTGGAGGTCAGGGACGTGCGCAAAAAAAAAGGAAAAAAAAAGAAACGGGTACGGGGGTCGCGTCTTTAGGTGCACTGCAGGACGAAGGCCTCCCCCGTTGACCTCCACCCTCTCTGTCCTGTGCTGCCCGAGTCCATTCTTTGCCTCCGAATTTTCTTATTTCATCTCTTCATCGAGTTAATGGCCTGCTCTTCGTCTAGTCGCGTCTCTCTCCTTGAACTTCTTGGTCTCTATGGACGGTTGGCGGACAAGGCCGCCGACCCTGTCTATCATCGACTAAGATCTACATTTGTTTTTGCGTCTTATATCATGCACCCATTTGGCCTATGCAGCTTCGATGTCGGCTCTCACTACAACGATTTGACATTTTGAAGCGCCCTCCAGAAAAATAAAAAATGAACAAAATGGTATGAAAGCTAAGTGCACTAAACCAACTGAATATCATTTTTTTTCGACTTGGGCTTTCTTTTTGCCTTTTTTTTTTATCCCTCTCTATGTGATCTTGTAAACCCTCTCTATCCGAAATCAAATCCTGTGTACGTCGTTGCTGGCGATGCATATTTGGCAACGCGATGCTTAAACGCTCTTGTCGCTCCAACTGCTGGTCGCGCGCAGGTGTGGTTCCAGAACCGGCGGGCCAAGTGGAAGAAGCGCAAGAAGACGAGCAGCGTGTTCCGCAACCCGGGCGCCCTGCTGCCCTCGCACAGCCTGCCGCCCTTCGGGTCGGTGGGCGCCGCCGAGGCCGCCGCGGGGCTGGCCTTCGGCTCGGACCCGGCCGGACCCCCCCGCTGGGCGCCGCACGCCGGCATGTCCCAGATGGGGCACCTGGGGCCCGCGCTCACCAGGCAGCCGCCCCTCGGACCACCTACCTCCATGCCCACAATCGGACAGGTACGGCTGCTGGACGGCCGGGTGCACGTCATACAAGTGTGGCGACGGCGAACGAAAAACGCTCGGGAGCGAAAAAGTGTGTTAAAGGGACACCGAAGAAAATTTGCCAAACTTCTGTTTCTGTTTGCATTGCATAGATGGGCTCAAGCAAACACACTTTCCATCTTTTATCCAGTCGCTAAAACAATATTTATTTATAAAGCCTGAAAGAAGAAAAACACATCGTTGACACAAATTTTGCCTTTTGTACATTGGGGAAATTCTGTAAATAAGTGATATGTGCGTTTTCACTAGTTTAGGCAGCAGCAGTCATAAAAATCCCAAGATTGGATAACGAAATCGTTCAAGTTGTAAACATTTATCCCAAAGCACTAAACTGTCCAAGTCTACATTTAAATTACAGAACCACAACCACTTGCTTTCTTTTGCCCCACATGAATCTGCTTCTTTAAACATAACCTGCGAAGTATTTTCGCCGTAATTTACAAGCTTGTTTTTACTCACAGTAGAGCTTGAGTGTCTGTACTTTCAATTCAAGCATTTACCACTGATTTTTCTCTCTCGCGTGAGTTGCGGGTGCTAAAAACAAGAAGACCTGATTTTTTTTTCGTTCAATTTGAAACTTCGTCACTGCTTAATTTTCCGGTCTCAGAAGTATCGCCATCTAGGCATCACTGCCGAGGTAACAAATCGCAAATACATAAGCATACAGGTGTCTCAGCTGCTATCAAGGGTGGCAAGGTTCATTTATCTCAACATTTTTTAGCTCAAAGAAAACTTTGGGCACACTGGAGGCAGACCACAAGTACATATTCGATGCTAGCACTCTTCTTCTACCTTAAAATACACATCGCTTTGGTTCTTGCGATGACGAATGAAACGCCCACGTACACACGCGCACATTACTCACGCTAATTCTCGAAGCCAAAGAACGATTTGCGTTTAAAGGCAATCATCAGAGATAAATTCTCCTCGCAGTTTTTTTTTTTATCCCTGGCCGTTACTAAGAAAAGAAAAATGCGTGGAGGAGAAAAAAAATAAATCTCAAGGGAGTTGAATGTGTGTTGATTTCAGGCGGCGAACTCCTGCAGTCCACCGGACTTCGGGAACTGTTACAACTCCCTACAATCCTGGAGCATGCTCGACTCAAACATGCTATGGAATTAGGACATGCCAAACCCTGTTTATACGTGAGTAGGCAACATTTTTTCATGCGTTCTTATAACCTTGTTCTAAACAATCGGTGCAAAAAGCTGCTTTTATTTCTCTCATGACTCCTATAGCATTCAACATCCAGGTTTGTGCACGCAGCGTGTTGGAATTCGTTACTATAAGAACCCCAGACATACAGTTGCAGATATGTGCTGTAACTCACTCCACGATTAGAATTAAAATGACATCTCATTAATACGCTGGAAGTCAGAACAAATACTGCCAATACATTTTTTACATACACTTTAAGGCAATCCTTTTGTTTAGCTTCCCCGCAGTGAGGTAGACTGACAAATTCATGCGAAATTTCGACTTATGACAATGTCGAGCACACGACTTGACTAGTAAATTTGGTGTGCGCTGTGACATCGTGTAATGCAAGCATGACGTTCTGCATTGCGCAGTATCACGGCGCAGATCACATTTTCGAGTCAAACGATACCGCGTTGCTGTCATTCGGCAACTTTTATTTGTTGGCAGCATGAATTTTTTGTCCCTTGAGTGGATGGTGGTGATGCTGAACCATGGAGCGTTGGTTAGAGAATTATTTACGTATATTGTTTAATGTCGCCAACATAAAAGAGAAATAAATGAATAATAATTGATTCTTCAACTAAAATTCGGGGACACCTAAGCATTCCTTATGACGCAGCGGATGCGAAACCATTAGTGTTGAATTGTGGAACGGATATGCTACAATTGTGTGCGCCGCCATGGTTCAAAGCTTCTTTTGATGAAGATGGTTCAGAGTGCCTCGCCGCTTACACCGCGCAGATTACTCTTGTAGTTCAACTGATACGTTGGAGGCGTGCGTTCATTTTATGCAAAGTTATACCGTGGTACCTACAGAGGTACGTGTCCAGCGGTACGCATGTGCCATCTCACTGTCAGTATTCTTTTCTTTTTGCGGCGTTTTTTTTCTTGTTGCGGTTACTGTGGCTCAGAGGCTTGGCCAATCAGCCTTAATTATTAGCCCTGCATATACGTTTTTAGCGGGTACGTGCTTTGCTGCTCACCTATTCACTACCTAATTGCTACTAATTTCTCCTGTACTGAGTACGTGTCTCTTACGGTCCGTTTATAAGTCGAAAGCCACGACCTTTACGATAGGTTCGCCTTTCATTGCCTAACATCACCAAGTTGTGGTGGTCAAGGGATTCCGTGCTCGGCTTGCGTTCCAGAGGACCCTGGTTCGATTGCCACCCAGCGCAAAATATTAGACGATTTTTTTAACTCAATGGGTTATTTTGGCTATACTAGTAGCTTCTCTGAAAATGCGGCGATATTCCGGGAATTCGTTTACCTGCTTTTTATTTTTTGAGCAGTCGGCCATTTTGTGTGCCGTGCGTCGGAAATTTTCGTTCCATTATCGACCAGGATGGTTGACTAATGCCTTCGCATTAAAAGTTGTGCGGGGATTGCATGCGGTAACGCCGTTGTATAACTTTCCCTTACTGTTTAGTTAGGCTTTCCCTCATTAAGAGTATAACTGTTACAGAGCATGCTTTACAGGCATCTTGGTTGCATGTATATTAAGGCTTCCTACATGCCCAAGTGTCATCCATCGCGAATTTCGCGCAAGTTTACATTTCATGAAGATTCACTCTCCCTCACTCTCTTTTTTCTTTAGGATCTGAGCTGGCAAAAAAAGCGATGGCGACAACCACACCAAGTCAGCCGTGCTTTTTTT
The DNA here is from genome assembly GCF_048455015.1 of Haemaphysalis longicornis. Taxonomy (NCBI): domain Eukaryota; kingdom Metazoa; phylum Arthropoda; class Arachnida; order Ixodida; family Ixodidae; genus Haemaphysalis; species Haemaphysalis longicornis. Next base: position 230,840,090 of record NW_027526295.1, on the reverse strand, counting down.
TTTTCCCCGAACGAGCCGGGCAAGACGGAAACATGACCGCTCCTTAAGCGGCACGCCAAGGACGTCTTCACGTGTGTGATGTGCCCGTGTGACTCCCGCGACATTAAAGCGCGCGCGAAGGACGCGAGATGCGACTGGCAGCACGCCCCGCAAATAACAGGCTGTGCGCGAATCGTCGAGCGGCACCCTCGGACTTCTTCGACCAGAGGAAGATATCATCGATTGTGATAGAATTTTCCTGTCCTGGCACAACTATCGCAAGCGCCGACGGAGACAACGCCACCATTCCGGCAGCTGTGTGTAAATATACTGAAAGAGGCATTACTCTTGCCTTTTTTTTTTTTTTTTTTCGCTCTCTTTTCGTTTTGTGGATGCTACCGAACGGCGCCAAGACTCCGTTGTCATGACGACAGTAGGGGATGTGGCAGTCGGTGAATGCTCCTCCGCTGCGTTCCTCCCTCTCCGGGAATTCGCTTGCGCTGTTTATTGCTGTTTTTAGTTTAGCTGTTTGTTTGCGTCTTTTGTTTCACTGTTTGTTTGTTTGTTTTCTCATCAGGGTCGTTGTGCAGTGTCGTCTCGTAATTCAGCAATGCGAAAGCAAGGCGCTAGAAGGGAGACATCGGCGAGAAGCGAAAAGAGGAGTTGGGGAACTGTTAGCTCTGGACGCATGCGCAGCAACCATTAGGAAATAATTTTACTCATAGCTTTTACCTTTCTTGTTTTACTCTTCCCGCTTTCTTTACTCGCAACACATCGTCTCATTTTTAGTGCTTCCATTTAAGTGTTCTTTTTTCAGTGTCATCTTCCACACTCGCAAGTCAAGAAGGCCAGCTACCGTTCTTTTTTTCTTTTATTAGACCTGTTTATTTGGAGAAGGCTATTTAGTTACTGCAAAGATTATTTCTGACCATCTTTAACGCGTCAAAGGCGTCAGCATTGTTAAAAGATATTCGAAATCGAAATCACAAATTCGAAATCACAGACTGTTTTAAGTGTGATAGCAGTAAAACGTGGATTTATCAGCCATTTAATTATATAAAATAGTACTAACGTTTAGTTGGCATTATCAGCCTACGTCTGATAAGCGCGCTAGCAACATTAATATAATAACTAGCTTGATTCATAGCCTAATTGTGATGCTGAAAGCATTGTTTTATTTAATCGTTAGGCTGTAATACACAGTCGAGAGTCTACTTAAATCACACCCGACTTCCTCATTGCTTTTAAGGAGGAAAAAAAACTAACCTAAGCCTGGCTTAGCTGCGTGGTCATTAGAAATTTAGCCAGTGTACTCAACAGAAGCGAGCCGCCATAAATAGTAAAAAGAAAGCATACACATAAAATTCCGCTCCATTCTTTCCTTGTATGTGAACCCCCTGCCTTGCTTAATTTTTTTTGCAATGCCAAACCAGTTATTTTAAAAGAAGAAAAAGAACGTACAGCGTCTGTAAAAGTCGTTGCTCTGGACTCACCTGTGACCGAAGCTTTGTTTCAGTACGTGGGCTTGTTCTCATTAGACGGGCTGGGTGAAAAGAGGTTTTAAATCTTTTTTTCGGACGCGCTCCGTGGCCCTTGTCAACTATACAAAATTTACTCGTAGGTTTTTAACGCCGTAACCAGCGCGCCCCAGCGCAGCGGCGTGCCATTTCCGAACGTTGGGAGCTAGAAGTAGTAAGCGCGAAGCTAGTAATATAGTAAGATTCGGAGATAGTAAGCGCGAATGTTTGTCTATTGGCGCTAGTAAACTGCAACACCCAAGCGCTGTTTAATAAGTGCGTGCATCGGGCGTCCATGGGACATCCCTATGCACAGCAATTGGCTTCCGTTTATAGTCTGCACATAATGCAGCAATCAAATTCGTTTAGCTTGTTTGTGTATATTAGGAGGCTTCCAGCAAAAAAAAACAATGGTGCAATTGTAGATGGCAGCTTTACATTATTATATTTTTTTCACTTTTCGTCATGGTGACCAAAAGAAGCGCATTCCTTTTTTTTTGCCTGTAATTTGCTGCTGGGACCTGCCAAGTTTTGAGGGGATATCACTACCGAGAATAAGCCGCTTCAACGCATTTACTTGCTCTCTCTCTCTCTCTCTCTCTCTCTCTGAATGGCCAAATTGAAATGTAAAAAACCGATCAATGTATATAATGCGGATATCACAATAAGCGAGTGGTCCTCCTAATGTAGTATTCGCTTTTGCTTGAGCAGGCATGCCAAATGCGGACTGTTGTGACCTTTGCGTGCGTTCTCATTTTGAATGTCGTTATGGACTCCAGTGACTTTGTTGGGTTTTTGTTTGTTCTTTAAAATGTGGTAACTTCATTGAAATGTGGTCAGTGTAATCGTATTTGTGCTTTCAAGAGAACTGCACGAGAAGCAGTCTCCAATTACACATCACTCGTGAGGACAATGAATTTGCCGGAGTGAACGGACACACAGGGTTTTTTTGCATGCACTGCATACTGCACGCTACTCGAGTCACCGTTGAAAACAAGGGGACAATGGAAGGCGATTTGATAGCCTGCTCTTGATTGTATCTATCTCATTTACCTGTTTTCCTAACCCTTTTCCCTTATACGCTTCTTAAGGCTTCTTTTTTTTGTCATGGTCACACAGAATGTGCAATTTGCACCTTCGCATTTGCCATACGTTTACAAACGCGGGCTCGCCGTCACTGTGGTATTAGTGTTTGTTTTTTGTTGTTTGTATTGCAGTCATTTGTTGTATTGTTGTCATTTTGTTGTTTGTATGATTGCTTTAGTAGCAGAAAATATCTCTTCGTACAAAAAACGTGTATTTTTGTTGTCAGCGATGCCAGTAAATCGATTAAGGGAGGCTGACACTATTCCTAAAGCAGGTCTTCACGCAATATGACGTATGCGTTAGGCTGGAACCTAAGTGTGTAGCTGACGCCAATTTGCCAAAAAATAAATGAAAAACATACTTGATATTTGTAAATAATAAGTTGCGTGTGTGGTTGTGTGTTCGCCTATGTCTTAATTTTTAAAAGCCGAAAAGAGAAAAAAAAAATGCGATATTGGTCTTACTTGTTTTGTAACCGTTCTCCTTGCCTCCGCAGACCTACGCTACTTTTTATCTGCATTTTTGTGTTCCCGTAACGCATTTTATTCTTAGATACCCCCCCCCCCCCCCCCCCCTCTTAATGTACGCTACCGTTTTGGCTTTTTTGTTTTACAGTGATGTTTGTTAGCGCGCAATATGCCCCTGTGACATGCGCTTGGTCGGAAATGTGCAATGAATTTCTTTGTAAGCTTTATTTTTGCGCCAGTTGTTTGGTGAGTTGCTTCGTAAACTTTGTGAATTGTATGAGCTTCTTGTCGCGTGATTATGTTGGAGTTCTGATGATGGTTGAGGAGCTCTTTTTATATTTGTTTCGGCGCAGTAAGCGCGAGCACGTGCACGCTTAAAAACAGCTGATACAGATCAGTGAAAGGTCACCGTGAACGTCAAATATGTGTTAGGAACAATGTCTTTTGATTGGCTTCGTGTATTGTAAGTTGGTTTCGTGTATTGTTTCGGCGCAGTAAGCGCGAGCACGTGCACGCTTAAAAACAGCCGATACAGATCAGTGAAAGGTCACCGTGAACGTCAAATATGTGTTAGGAACAATGTCTTTTGATTGGCTTCGTGTATTGTAAGTTGTTTTATTTGGCGCGTTTACTCATCAAGCGGAATGCTCCAACTTTTTGGTGCTTAAAAAATAAATTTTCACCAAAAGGAAACGTTCAGACTATCGTCTTAGCATCGAACAGAACACATGCTGTGTCTTTATCCTATCACTACCCATTTTTCATTTTCTGCCACTGCTAAATCATGCATTCAGTCGCTTGCCGTAAAGATTGCTTTGCTATACGGCGGAAGTGCGCGTGAGTGTCTCTGCGAGCCTCCATCCACGGGTTGTACATATATCGAGTTTCAGACGGACTGACTTTGGTGTGTTCTTCCTGTTCCCTCGTCACGCGGAACTACAAAATGGAAAAAGAAAAAAGAAAAAAAGAGCGTGGAAGTGACTCTGCAGCGTGTTGTTCCGCAAGTAGTGCAGTGCCGTAGTGAGTGTGTGCCCCGTTCCATCAATCTGCTCAGCAGACAACGTCGAACCGGACGCGGCGCCAGCGACTGACGCCACGCAGCACCAGTGTGTCGCACTGGAAACGGGGAGATGGCCACGACCGGCCGTGGTGGAGACGACATGTTCGGGACATCTTTCTTAGGGTGAAAAGTTCCTCGCCAAAAGCCGATAATAAAAAACCACGTGACCCGAAAAGGAGAAAAAAGAATCACGTGTTTGCTTTAATAGCCGACGGGTGTAGTCCTATACAGCGGCCGTCACCCTCGCCTGACACGCGGTTTATGTTTTGCGCCGAAACAAGCTGAATTCAAATTCTGGAGCACGTTTCGTTCTTGCTTTCTAAATTACACAAGATTTTTAATTACGGAATAAATGTTGTTGTAAGGCCTTTTCTGTGTACAGGCTCACTGGCTTACAGAACGTATTATTTATGTAACCTCCGTGGTCAGGCGGTAGGAAGACTAAGTGAGTTAAACGAAATTTTAGTGTTTCAGTTCATTAACACGCAAAGCGCAATTGAAGAAATGATGCCCGTTGCCAACGCCTAGCGGATTTGTTCTTTGATCCAATGAAGAGTGTTCGAGGTACAGAACATTAATATTAGCTTAAAAACATCATTTTGACTCCTCTAAATCCAAAACGATGCCTGGGGCTCCTTTTCCTTTTCTTGCTTGCGCTTGCCCTATACATGGTGCACAGAGCTCGCATGCCACAACTAATGATGCCAGGTTAGAGCGGCGACGTGGCCTCAGCAGCCGTTGCCTACCGCTTCGCCATCGTTTCCTTATCTTATCCACAACGGCTGCTTCACGCTGCATGCCCCGGCTATGCGGAAGCAGGGGTTGGTCGAAGTACAACCAGGCGGAGGCCTTAGCCTAGCCTAGTAGAACCTGTCCGATCCAGTTTAACCATTCAGCCGAAAACACCGATCACCTTTTATTTAATCCCGAGAACACTGCCTGTAGGGACAATCGCGACGTTAACTCAGCAGGGCACTTTTCTTAAGATATATTTTGTCGTAATGGAACACACCACGCAGCCTGTTGAGGGCATGCTGTCTTCTATTGAAATCCGTTATAAGGTTCAGAGGTCGCAACGCCGGTTTCAACCCTCACTCTCGATGAGTACGCGTTAGCGTGCAGAAACAAGATTAGAAGACTGCATCGGCCGGCACCCAGTGGAAGGCGTTGTGCCACCGAGAAATGACGTCGCGGATTCGGTTCCGGGACGAGGCGGTCGTGTTATCTAATCGCAAGGGGAAAAAAAAGAAAAAAAAAAACGCCCGCATTTACGAGCGTTCGACGACTTTAAAGAAGCCTGGTTTAAATTAATCCGTAACTGTGACCAGTCCATAAGGCCAATAAAGGCACAGGGAAAGCACTTTGACAATTTTTTTTTCGAACGAATATGAGTATTTTGAAATGTTATGAAAGACAGTGTCCGAAACATGCGGCCGAAAGGGTTCTCCGGCCACGAATTCAGGTTACACGGCAAATATCCTTTGCCAATTTATCTGCCGGCGTGACTATAATCACCCACTTTCTGGATTATTTATGTGCATATGTTCTAGTCATCACTGAAAAATGAAGAAAAGTTCACCCCCGATAGTGTTTGTTTGCCTGTGTATACGTTCGTATGCTAGCGTGCGTGCAGCGGATTAATGAACCAGAAACAGGAGGGGTTCCGAAAACTTTCCTCCGCAACGTTAGGAACGAAGGAGGCCTTTAAAAGTAGTCTTATTGAGTAGTTTTCGCACCAAAGTTTAGCACGGTAATCAAATAACTACCCCGCAACTCTACTCTGTTGATTGCCGTGCGCCTAATCTCGTGCACGTAGACTTAAAGGGACAGACAACCGATTTTTGTCGAGTATATATTCTCTATCCCAAATGAAAGGGCATCACTTAAAGCACCTTGACGAGGAACGGTTTTGCTGATAACGCTCTAGAACTTTTTAAATCGAATTTTTTTATCTACGAGCCGTATGTGTCCCTCCCAAAACTAATGCTGGCAACCATGACATAGAGTAGCTCGGCAACATACTTTTGTCTGTATACGAAATGAAAAACCATATTTAAAAACTTGTTCCCAGCTAAAAAAGTTTGAATCGCAGGCTTTCCTGTTTTTTTTAATGCAAGAGTCTATTTTGCACGAATGCGCCATCTGTTGGGATAAACGATAGGTAGAATCTGTCCACGTTGTGGAGGCGGGAAGTTCGATTCTCCCCGGGTGCGACGTTCTTTTTTTTTTTTTTTTAAGCTGCCGTTGGCGTATTTGGAGACTGAAATCAAATATTTTGGCAGAACAAACACCCCTGACCCAGACAGAATCATCGCAGCTCCTTCGCTGGGTCTGTTTGCTGAACGCTGCCGTTGATTCTGGGCATGGTGGCTCAGTTAGCCACACTGAGGGCAACCCAGCGGCGGCGGGCGGCGCGTCTTTAGAATTTTCAAAGTAATATTTAGAAATACATATACCATTTAAGCTTGTACAAATACTTGTGTTAAAAGGTTTTCTATACGTAAATGAACGTTTCAGCAGTTACAGTAGCTGCTAGGTTTGCAGGTCACGTGACAGGGACACATATCGTAGTGTCAAGTTTCGACACTACACTCTTAATCTGGATCCACATAAGATCCACTTAGTAACTGGAACTTTTTTGCAAAAAAGTTCCACTTATATATTTGGAACCGTGTTCCACATATCCTGAAAATGTAAGTGGAACAGTGCACCACATATTTTTGCAGCTATATTATCTGGATCGGCGTTCCAAATAAAAATATACGGATCACTGTTCCAAATAAACTGGTAGTGTAAGTTACTGGAACACTGATCCACGTAAAATGATTATGGATTTATCCGGTGCGCCGTTCCAGGTACCTTCAGACCAGCTGTTTATATAAAACGGTGTTCCGATAGACGTTGAGAAGCTGTCTATGGGACTCCACTTTTCCAACATATCTGCTTTCCTGTTGGTATAAACTGAGGTCATTTGCCAGGCTGGCGGATGCATTGGAATCAGAAGGAAACCGCAAGCACCATTCTAACGCAGCCTTGACATATGGCCCACAGTGATACCAACAATTGGAAAACCGAAACCGCCGCAGCAGTGTGGTCCCTGACAGTTCCCAACAGTTGCCTATCGGAGCACAGTTCTATATAAAAGTTGGTCTGAGATACCTGGAGCGGCACACAGAGACTTTGGCTTCATCCGCCGAATCCTGTTCTGGGTTTTGGCTGCATGTAAAAGAAACAAGAATCGCATTAAAATACACACTAAACCAACTGTTAGCACTGATGCAATGCTTTTAAAAACACTAAGGAAATTTTATTCGCTCGTATTATTGCGTACATTTGAGATACGGAGACATATCTGTTTCCACTTGGGCAGAAAATGACCAGCGTACAGGATCAAATACCAAAACGATATCAAGTGGCCAAAACGATCTGAGTGGCATTTTCCTATTTTTGCTAATATTTACCATTCTTTTTTGCTAAAAACACGTGGGTAATAAAGATGGCTTTAAGCGCAACCGCGTCACAAACAGACTTGTACATCTACCCTCGCAGTAACTCAAAAAGCATTACACAACAGTGAGCATAAAATATGCTGTTTTATGACATGAAATCAGGTACCGCAAATGCGGAAGTACCCACAGCGCTTGCCATACCATGTTTACGCATCCCGGTACCAAAAAATGCAGTTTGCTATTAAATTGTAGGGAAAAGCCAAAAATACAAGCCATACACGGTTGGATTATCACAAGACCTGCAAGAGTGTAGGAAAAGAACACCGGAGCCAATACTAACAATTTAACATTTGCACAGAAAAAATTACCGGAAGCATGTGGCACTATTGCACAACTAAAACACACACCATATATCAATATCAAGCTAACTGTAGCCAAAACCGACTATATACGCGCCCTGACAAAAGCCTTTCACTGAAGCCGCGTTCTTTCCCCGACAATTTGTAGCTATTTAAAATAACTTATCCAAAAACAAAGCTCATTGCACCCAGTGTGAATCTTACAAAATTTTACAAACCAGATAGCTCGGAGCATGTTACGCATTTTAAAATTTATCAAGCAGCCTAACTCTAAAGACGTTATTAATTCCCTCAAGAACAATTCAGACATCCCAAATAGCCAAGCCAGGTAGCGTTGAAACATACAGGTGACCAATTTTACCAAGCGAACTTGGAAGCATTTTTCCAGCCGAAACATTTATCTGAGGTAAAATTCAGTTGCGTGCTATACAAACCCTACTATCATGACGACAGTATGCTTGTGACCAAAGCACTGCCTCTAACAAGCGAGAAATGCAACTTTGTCCAAAGTAAACAACTTTTTCAAGCCAAATATGTATATTTCGCATTCTTCTAGGCGCTTAGGTGTCAGCTAAGATACAGTAAAAAAATTGATTAATAAAACCCCAAACCGTCTGTGTAAATAATTACTCTCACGTGTGCATCCATCAACAGCAGCACTGCCATGGAAAAAAATTTCGAGCTGCACTTGAATAATAAAAACGTTACAGTGCAGTGCCATTAGCTACATTAACAGAGTAACAGAGTAGCGGCAAAGGCAGCCTGCGCTTTGTGCCAATAATGAAAAATTGCAAAGGAAAGCACGACTTCACTTTTGCAGTTGACATGCCGCTTGCATCTACCAATCATTTGAACCACGACATATCTTTCCGAATAGGCTTAAACGTCTAACAATAATTTAAAACCCAAGTAGAGTGACCACATCAAGTCTTTCAATAGAGCTTTAAACTTAAATGACACCAGGCCACTGTTAAATGGCCAAGAACTCTCTGCAAAAGTCCCAAGAACTCTCCAAAGTCGCATAAGTTTCAGGAGATTAAGATGAAATATACGGCGAGGAGGATGACCACATCTTGATGTGACAATGCAGGCGAAAAATCCATGACGTGTTTCTTGTCGACAATATTTACGCTGCCATTCTCTTCTCTCAAAATAACTGGACGTCGAGAATAACTGGACCACGTCATGTACCTTTAAGGAAGGAACAAAAAAAATTTGTTAGACGATGGCTTTAAATGAGTGAGTTGCTTAGGATACCCCTTTTATAGCACAGTAATTGATTGAAATATCAGCGATTTCTTGGTTTCTTTTCTGGGAATGCTGTTAACAATGTACAAAAAATATTAGCACAGACTGTCAATGGCAGTTCTCTAATTTTGGAAAGCAACCGCATTGGGCGTGGCCGTGGCGCCGTATTATCACAGCAGCAACTCTCAATGTGAAAGCAAAATGTTTGCAAAACTTGAATGCAAAATAACAGTCTTTTTTTCCACATGTTGCAGCATCCGAAACAGGCTGAATGTGAAGGTATTTCCAAATTTGGAGTTCACGATTTATTCTTAACAGTAAGATTTTCCTACAAAGAAAACTACCACAAATTCAGTCCCGCAAAAATAAAATGCCAGCTTCAATAAACACTACCATAAATTGAGTCCCACAAAAATAAAATGCCAACTTACCCAACTAAAATTAAGACGCAGGCGTTCCTGGCAGGGCCTCCTCGGAGTGATTTTCCAGGAAAGTTTTGCCAACGTGTTCCCAAAAGCTCTTACTGTCGTTTTCACCTACAGGTCAAGTTGTCACTGAAATGGTGTTCCGAAGCCATTACGTATAATGCAACTACCTAAAAAGGGACCATCAAAGTTCCAGAACTGGGAGTGCGTACTTACTTGTAGAATGCAATGATTTCATCCCATGCAACGGCTTTCACGTGTTTCCTTTTTGTGAACACACGACTTCAATAACGGTGAACACACGCCTTCAAGAACCAGGAAAATGGCAGTATGCATTCCTTGTTCCATTGTTTTAAGTCCCGGTCCGCCCTATTTCCTAGAAATAAAAACAGTATAAAAATATCGAAGCATAAATTTACGCTTCCCTCTAAGAAGGGAGTACTACAAAATATCGTACAAGGCCTGATTAGTTGTGCTAAAATTTATTTTGCATCACGAGCCCTGGTAACGTTTTCAGGCGAAACAATTTTAAATATAATAATATTTGAACACTTTTAGGCTCACCTGTCATTGCTCCATGCGGAGTGGTGAACGTCTGTATAATACGCAACACTCAAGAGGCACTCTTTCGTGGCTTTATGACTTCCACAATGCATTCACAATCTGTCACACTTGTCACGACGACGCCTCGGCGTGCCGAAGATGTCTTCAGCCACAGTAAATGCCACAGCCATGATTTCACAGGTACATGTAAGGAATGGAAATAATTCGTTTTAATTTCTGTTCTTCAGACAAAGGAAAACAATTGTCGCAAACTACCAGTGTAGAGACAAATTTCTCCACAGTCAGCCATAGTCTGCATCTGGACAGGTTACACAGATCGAATACAGAATGTAGCAATCTGCTTTCGCAGTATATTTTCTAAGTTCAAGGAAGCACAGAAATGGGTTAATGTTGGGTGCACATAGTGATGCAAGAACTTATCACCGGAGCGTTGTCGGAAATTATTTCGACTCTCGGGTTACCACCGACATTGACGGCATAAAAATGCAAGAGTGGCTTATTTCTAACGCGGTTCGTGAAGTAGCAACCACTGATTATGGATATTGGATAATTATCCTGAAGTCTCAAGTTACCACTGACATTAACAGCATAGAAACGGCAGCACACTTTTTATATACCCGCTGCGTGTTTCCACATATTTCTTCCCCTCTACAAAAGAAACGTTTGTTACTGCGGTACTGCTAAGACAACCACTGTCCCTTCCATTTCTCTACACTTCAGGCAATGTAAAATAGATCATCTCAATTGGTCAAAGGAATTGGAAGAAACATGGAACTGCATAACATACTGCACAGATAAACGTAAGCTGACGCCTTGAAAGCACATCAACACAACTCGAAATAGCGTCTACCTTGCGCGCAACGGGCAAGGTCGAAGACTCCCGGTCTGGTAAGCACAGTAAATGGCATTCTACTCATCAGACTAACACAACGCCGCAATTACCACGCAAGTTTTAAAAATACCAATAAATCTAAGGACGGACGCTCCGACAAACTTGCTTGGAAGTTGTACACGTGTGCACGCGCGATTATCGCGAGCGACTAACCCGAGAAGATTCGCTACCGCAGACATACACAGCTACCGTCAATATACAACTAAGCAAAGCCACACAGTAAGGGAACATCCACTCATGAAACGCGCAAACCAGGAACTTCTGACGTACGCAGTCAGAAATGTCCAGCCGACTCTGACCCACGAACACGGGAGTTTTGGTAAATTACGGCTGCAAACGTTTCTCCAACACAAAATGTTACACGCCGCGACCACAAGCATGAACGACACACGAACAACGGGCATAGACGCGGTATGTTAATCGGACGCAGTTAACAAGGATGTCACTGAACAACAACCGTTACCAGCACATAAATAAGCGGCACTGACCTTTTTTGCGTCTCCTGGCAAAATTCCACTTCGTCGAGCAGGAAATAGAGCCCAGGGATATGAAAAAATTCGCAGTTGCACGCCGCAATCAACCCAATTTAAACTGCTAACGGCGCTAACGGTTCTCGCCAGCGTGACCGAGAATTTCTTTAGTAAATATCAGGCGCATCGCGCGAGCAATTGAGAAACCCGCTTGGGAGTGCCACTGGTGGCGCTGCATGCTGAAGACCGTAAAATTAGCGGAGGGAATCCTGGAAGATGGGAGCGCTGCTGTCGTTTAAAGTGTTGACGCAGTCCCGATTTTCATCCGTCGTCATCGTACCCGTTGCAGCCCCACTGTACCGTGAATCAACGCAAAAACAGCTCTGCCGTGCTGCTGCTGACGCATGCGCATGGAATGCGCTACTGGAGTGGCGGTCTTTTCCTCATGGCTTCGGCGTACTTTCGTTCTCGCGGAGGCTTTGGCGATGCGCCCGCATAAGAACTCATACAAACTCGGCACACGTGATGGCTTTTATTGGATTCGGAAAACGGGCGTATGCGTCTAAGCGGACGTTTACGCCCGCTGAGGCCGAAACAAAGCTCAGATAATAGCCGCGTTAGCGCGTTAGTACTGGCTAAAGTTGTTTCTCTCGGAGGGCCGTGAGTGCGTGCGATATCCGAGCTTAACTTTGGATGACAATTTCTCCGTTACTGTTTACAATGAACGCAAAAGGGCGTGGCTTCATTTACTGCTTTTCTTGACAACAAGCCTTTCCGTAGTCAATAAAATATACTGCGACGCTCTTAGATACCCACGTTATATAAAGCTACTTACAGCTAATTAGTAAGTAATCATACATCGGCCCGTTTCCCAGCCCTTTTCCCTCCTGAACACCAATAGTAGAGGAAAACAGCAACTGGGGAAGCAGCTGGAGAAGGCGGGTCATTCAATGAACTTCAATTACTATGACAAGACACAACAACAGCAAGTTAACTCTGCGTATTTTTGCCGTTACTGCACAGCATAATTAGGAATTACAATGTCATTTCAGCATTAATACATACAAAATAATGCAGGTATCACGTGGTATATCTAGGTTTAGTTCCGTTCACCCAGTCAACCGCTCTTTGCAAAGAGGCTCTTGTTTTTGCTTGTGGAAATTAAAAGGGACTCACATGTTAGCATTCTTATCGGACTTACTACGTCATGACCAATGGACTTAAAAACCATCGTGCACCAATACGAATAGTTTTACAAATACATACCGATATTCACAACGGCCTAGTTTGCTTATTTTAGATATATGTCGCTTCTCTACTGAAACAAAGAAATAAAACTCGCATGGTGAGACCGCTAGCACCTTCCAGTGAAGACTGGATAAACCAAAATGCGTTTCTTGTTTTTTTTTTATCTCTGCAAAGAAATGATATACAGCAGACTCCCGTTAAGACGAACCCGAACGGACCGTAAAAATGTATGCGTATTATCCGAAATTCGTCTTAAGCGGAGGTGTATTGCATTGTGGACGTTACAAGAGAAAAATGTTGTGGTTCTTAATCAGTGTTCGTTTTAACCAAAATCGTCTTAACGAGGGTCTACTGTATTTCTAGAAGAAGCAAACCAGGTCGTTAGTGTCATTTCTGTGAATTTGTAAAACTTCTTGTATCGGTACATGGTGCTTTTGAATTAGTAAGTCTCATGAATTTGCGTCATGAATTAGTGAGTCCCATATGAATTGGATCAGGTGAGTCACCCTTAATAGCATGCACGAGACGAAAAATGCTAACGAACACCCAAGCATATATAACTGCATTCGTGACATGCTCGTGCAGTGTAAAATGCGGCACAGTCGGTTAACCCTATGTATATACCGCATCAGGGCATAAATAAAGTGGACTAAGTACCTATTTTACAGCAGATTGTAGCCATTCATACGTTCCTGTAAAGCACTTAAAATTGTGCACGTATTACAACACAGCGAGCTGATGGCTGAGCATTGGGCAAAAAACAATGTTTCTGCGACGCTTTGTGAACCAAATGCAGAACTTGCAATAGTCTCAACAACTATATATATTTCTTTATGAGGTATCCACAAAAGCCCAATGAATTCTTCAGCACTACCACGGCTCTATTCCGAACGCAGAAGGAGAACCTGGGGACATCTGGTCCTTCTGAAATTCAAGTCATTGGTGATTTCAGACGTACTGCGCGTCTGCAATTAGCAAAAGACGATATTCACTAAAGCGGTCTGAGCGCCGCAGACAACCTGAAAGGGGTTCGTGAAATTTCTATTTTCGCTAAGATACCCTTTTCTCGCACCTTTCATGCTTTGTACGGTGTTGTTATAGCAGTGGACATATTGTTTTCTGTCAAATAACGTCACTAAAAATACGTCTTAGCCGTCTTATATAAGTAAACTGCTCTAAGACAGTTCCATAGATATCGACGAAGTTTATTAAATTTTATGTGGTGCGTGCGTGTGTGCGTGTGTGATTGCATGCATGTGTGTGTGTATGTGTGGGTGCGCGGGTGTGCGTTCGTGTCTGTATCTATGTCTGTGGGCGTGTGCGTGCAAGTGCTTGTGCGTGCGCTTGTGCGCCAAAGCGTGTCAAATATATATGTGGTTCATTGTTCCAGTTAATGCACGATTCAGTGCATACTTCACTGCAGCGCACAAGTTATGTGGAACAAGACACGAGCAAAAAATATACAAAAGCACTGTCCAAAATTTTTACTGGGACATAAGTGGAACAGTAACTGGAACGGCCGACAGCGCATCCCCTCATTTATTCGGTTCCACATAATAAACACAAACCTAAAGAAAACAAATGGACAGTTCCAGATAAGATCCACTTATATCTCTCGTTCCAGTTATTCTTCGTTTGGATCCAGATAAAAATATGTGGATCGCCCCGTTTAACTGGAACTTACATGGAACCAGATTAAGAGTGTACGAACCGCCACCCTTCCGATTTCAAGAAGTTTGCTGCCAAATAAAATTATTTCCGCCAGTTTGTTTAAAAATTGCTTGTGGTTACCGGGCTATGTAAAACGCTGGCTTTCATATGAGCTAGAGAACATATACGCGACAAAAATCGGTTGTCTGTCCCTTTAAAAAGCCTCAAGCAGCGTTTGAAACATAACCTTGGCGCACACACAAAACACAGTGACGCGTTCATAAAAAATCCCGGACCATCTCCACTAACTTGAAAGCTTGGGAGGGGCGAAGCATGCAGTGCATAAGTGTATTCTTGGCGTCTTGGCGTTTTTGCCAACGGAGATGAAACCGTTGGTGGGTAGAGGTATACAGCTTTGCTGTAAAAGCACGAAGCTCTCTAGCGCGAGGCGTGAACGAGTGTCCCGGTGTTTTTTAGTACGCGTTACGTTCTATCGCGAGGCGTAAACGAGCTTCCCGGTGTTTTAATACCGTGACTACATGAGACGGTGATTACGACGACGACGAAGACAGGAGACGCCAACAGCCTCAGCCCCTAAGGGACTTCGCCCCAAAAAAGTCGTCAGTTATTCATTTTTGGGGGGTGTAGACCAAAGCTAAAGGAATAACAACCTGCGTTGTGATATTTTCGAGGAAATTGCGATTGAAATGCACTCGGCCAGAAAACTGGATCATCAAATTACATGTACTCCGTAAAGGGCAATACAATCTGCGTTGCGTGTTTCACTGTCAACACTGTGTTAGCCTGTCTCACACAGTCAGTATTATTGGGACCCAATCCGCGCAGCGGGAAATACGCTCACGTGGGCTTTTTTCACCCAGCAGAGCCACTGAGTAAAGTTCTCCAGTCCAGTATTGACTATAAACTACGCCGAGTACTGCACGTATGTTTTTATTGTGCCACCGTTCTCTCCGTGTCTCACGCCCCATAAAAGAAGAAAATAATAACGGTAGCGACCGGATATGAATAAAACAGAGGCGATCCGGAATCCCGAAGAGGCATCGACACCGGGGAAGACCCCGGGGGAATGCTTGGGCCAGACTGCGCGTGCCGTGACGTCACAGACAGCGAGTGCTGGTTTTACGGTACGTTAACCCCCATGTGGGCGCAGTCACGCCTGGCTGGAGCCATTGTGGGGCGGGGAGAAATTCGCGCAGGCGAGGACAGCAAGCCATGAATGAAACGGGCCTCATAAATAATGATTTCGTTCGGAGGGCTTTTGGCACCTAGACGCCGTTGGCGACTTTTTAGCGGCGCGGGGTAACCCCGCCGGTGAGAGCGCCGCGCGAGAAACAGTGGCAACAGGCGCGCTCCAGAGTGATCCGCTGCAGGGGACGCAAAGAGGGCGGGTACAAAATGAACAAAAGAGGCCGAATACGGCGGGGGATATTCGTTAAAAAATAAAAGGAGGAGAGGCGTAAGAATTACAGGCTTGATATCTGTCTGGCGCGACCACATCAGTCAAACGGGGCTTAAAATCCCGCGTGGTCGACAGAGCCGCGGAGGACCCGAACAGGTTCATTTTCTTCTCAATCTCCTGCTGCTGAAAGCCCCGGGTAACACATGTGACGTCACGCTGCCTGCTTGTCTGCAAGCAGCGCGTATAAAAGAGCTAAAATGCGACGACTTCTCAGGTTTTCCAAGTCATACGCATGACTCGAACAGCAAAGCCAAATAACTTAATTCAGTGTGGTCGTAATACGGTGCCCTTTCGTTGCGGGACTTAACTCCTGACATGTGGAACATTTCAACATTATTGAACTTCCGATGATAACTAGACAATACGTGAGCACCTGCCTCTCGTGTAGTTCAGCGTTACAAAACGTCTGCTTCAGCGCTGCTGTTCTCCTTCATCGCGAGTCAACAGCGATGAAACAATACAGGCGTGCAAGGTCTTATGATAGAAAGCTCCAAATCAGCTTAAAATTTGTGCGCAATGTTTTCGACGCGAGCAGGCAACTCGTTGTACATGCATTGACGTGCGTCGTGTACCCCAGTCCACAGAGTGATTCCACTTTTGGGAAGCCACGGGTTGCACCGGCCGTTTTAAGTCTTTCTCAGGCTGCCTAAATGCGAAGAACTTAATTGGTCGGTCGGTCCGTCGATCGATCTGTCCCTCCGTCCATCTGGTCCAATTACACCGACAAGAAACAGGTGAAGAATGCTTTAACACGAAGTATAATAGACAACGACGTTCTTAACTACTAAAACTGCTGCGGTGGCTCATACATGCACCCATTATTCGGTTCGAAGGAAACGCCAGGCATGTTGATGCAAAATATAAGTACATAACTGACAGTACCAACGTTCTTTTAATCACGAATACACGTTGAATCGGTTTTTCGATAGCAAACATAGAAGTGTTATAAAAAACGTCTACCCACCGCGGTGACTCAGTGGCTAAGGCGTTGCGCTACTGAGCTCGAGGTCGCGGGTTCGATTCCCGGCCGCTGCGGTCGCTTTTCTAGTGGAGGCGAAAAGCAAAAACGTCCGTGTGTACGAGATTTTGGCACCCGTTAAAGATCCCCAGGTAGTCAAAATTAATCCGGAGCCCTCCACTACGGCGCGCCTCATCGTCTGCGTTGCGTCGGCGCGTTAAACCCTACCATCAATCAATTATAAAAAAAAAAACGCCTGTAAGCGGCGATATAAAAGTAAACATTGAAACAAAAGATGTCGGCTAATGTTGCGCCAAAGAACAACAAAAATGAAACGTCCCAACAGATAACTCGTTGACGATAACGGTGAGCAGTGCGATTGCGGGAAAATTGAATTGCCGAAGCATCCGTCGCATTCATCATGGGTGGAGGAAAGAGGCAGAGCGTGAGGGGAGAGGGGAGACGGTGTCACGTGGCAGGGGCGGCAGAAGATTTGTCTTTCCGTGACATTCGCAACAGGGCAAGCAAATACACGGCCATTTTTTTTTCTTTCTGTATTTTTAGGTTGCAACGTCTACCGGGCACTCGAGACCGCGTACAGGATGGGTATTCACTTCGTCAGACGAACCTAACGCAACGACGCGCCTCCATGCGAGTACATGAGCCACGGTGCAAAAGCGCGGAGCGGGAAACGTGAATAGCAAAATGCGCAATCACGAGAGACCATTGTCAGCAGCTCCTGCTCTGGAATACGGCCTAGCAGCGCGGCAAAGCCGAACCTCGCGTCAGCGCGGCCTCCAATCCCCGCCGGCCAGGAGTTACACGCTCTTCCCGCACCAGACAACACGTCCGCGTCCAGAAGGGAGATGAGATACGCAGTTCCATGCGCTGTGCGCGCACTATTCTCTGCAGGCGCGGACTCGCACGGGCAGTATGAATCTCGTCCTCCCGGGGGAGGCGGCGCCGACACGACACTCGGTGCACGGCGCGAAGTGCGGGGACGAGCAGCGGGAAAAAAGCAGCAGTGAATGAGGATCGCGCTTTGGGGAAGTGAAGCCGACGCCGCTCAGAGCTCCCGTATGGCTAATGGAGCATGATACGGCAATTTGCGACCGATGTACGTCAGCCTTTCTGTCTTACCGCACACCCATCCTTTTTTTTTTCTTTTTGACGTCGTCACCGCTGTGGTCCCGACAGTAAAACGCGAGTCCCCCCCCCCCCCCCCCCCGTGCCTTTATGTGCACACTGCAGCACCTCGGAAAGCAAGCCGTTCGGGAAGCAGAGGGGGGGGGGGGGGGGGCGCAGTTAGCAGAGCGCCTCCGCTATGCACAGATCAAAACAAAGAACAGATGCGGCATATATATCAGGGACCTTGTACGAAGCGTTCCTGTACGGGAAGGACGAGAAAAAACTAGACGAGGTGCTGGTTACGCGCTCATCGCCGAGCTAGCACAACTGTGTCGGAATAAATTCTGCACTACCGCATGCGTGGCAAAGCGAAGTAATGAAACGTATCCGCTACGTAGTGCAGAATTTTTGCCCCACGTATACGGGGTGATAAGTTTAATACTTTGCATAAAATAAACGGGGTGGATGCGAGTATGTGTGGGCATACCTCCGTTTATTCCCGTCCCTGATTCTAAACATCTGCTCTGAGCATTATATATACTCTTCGATTTTTTTTTTTTTCATAGTGTTCAGAACAATATCCGTGTGAACATTGGCGGGTCCATATGTGGTTGCCTCAACATACGAGCACGAGCGCACCCAGCTTCGTGAAAAAAAAAAAAAAAAAGGGGGAATTGGCAGATGGTGCACCTGGAGGCGTTGTTGGTCATATTCGCACATATTCCTCTATGTATGACTGCCTTGGAGGCCGTAGAGCCTCTTTTTAAGTGCCTTATATGGCCATGTATACTTACGGAGCGCATCAGGAGGGCCTTTTTATTAAATACCTTATACAGACCACGTGTGCATCAGGTCACACGTCACAGACAGGCAGACGCACGGACAGATTTATGGTGGGATTCGCCAAGGATGCTTATGCATTAAACATGATGCCATTATTATTTCAAGGAAACGTAACAAGGGCAAAAGCGGCAGCGAAAAGAATCCGACAAGATTCGAAGATCAACCTGACAGTGAAGGCAGGCCAGTCATTGCTGCGAAATAATTGAATGGCCCATGGATTTCATCGAAAAAGCCTGCGTCGTCGTGGTTCTGTGGTTCTGTGTTTTCATTGACTTTATACGCCGGCGAAAGAATACGGGGACAAAAAAGGGAACACGTACCACAACAAACAACACGGTGCCGAACCTTCAACTAGTATTTTTTTTTTAAACTTTGCCATCCCATTCATGTAAACTTTGCCATCCCTTCGTAACGAAAGCTGAGAGAAGCGCGAAAGCGTTCTGACATCAAAACTGCGTCAAAACTGCGTCAAAACCTTCTCTAAAAGTTCGTCCAACCTTCGCTAAAAGTGCATCCAATCGATCCTAATATCTCCAAAGACCCAAATTGCAAATAAAAACCGAACCTATGTGACATTTTTTTTTTTTTTTTGCGTAGAGTACTAAGTAGATGCATCTACGAACGATCTAAATGTATATCGATACGTGATTTATGAGATAAGGTATACTATTGCACTCCTTCATAATCGTTGCGCGTATTGTCTAAAACGTTCCTTTTTCGCGATTTTTAAGCAACCATTTTGACGCAATGGAAGCCGGGTTTCACGCACGTGCCGCGCGTCCAGAGACCTTATCAGAGCTTTTCACTGGACCAACCGGTCTATGGGGAAATGAAGTAGTTTTTTGACAGGACGCCATGGGTCCACTAAGAAAGCTTTCGCTTTAAAATTTGGTGCTGCTTATATATGCGAGGTTAAGCCACGTGACGTCAGACTTCACGTCAGAAAGTAGAAAAACTATTTCTTTGTCGCTGGCCTTTTGCAGGACTTCTGCCCGCTCACACTGGGGGTGCAATTAATACATATTTTGCCATTCCCAGAAACGTATCCACCTGCATTGCTTTTCACAGGATAATTGCGCTTCCTCGCCCTCTCATTCAAACACTTTCTGTCTGTCCGATGAACACTACTACAGATCAAGGGAATTTTGTAGACGACACGTATGAAACATTCGGTGAACCAAACAACGTGTCTTTTTTGCACCGTGTGCACCGAACAACGTGACTTTCTTGGGTGCACGTGGAGGGCGCAAAAGTCAGGCCCTTTCTTTTACATAATTGGGCGCGTTTCTGATAATGGGGGCGGTGATGATGCTGTTTATTAACGGGCGTACCTAGCCTGGCGTGGTATGCCTCAATCGCTCGTCCGGTCAGCGCTTTTTTCCACTATGCGTGGGAATTCACTAGGAGTCACTGACGCTTAATTGTGTCCCTCAAAAACTGGAGGGTCAGGCCCAAAATGTCCCTCCTTGTGATCCAGTGGCCTTTAGGGAAATTTACATCGTCAGGCATGCGGAGTTGCCCTCCTTAGAAGTTCTTTAAACAATTTAAGGCTAGCCGCTCCGTCGCATGCTCTCAGCAGTCCATAAGAAAATGCCTGATATCACCTGTTCCACGACACATTGGGCACAGAGGTGAGGAGATAAGGTTCAGCTTATGAAGCCACGCCGGTGTGCGCGCTGAGTTGGCCCGGTTGCGGAACAGTCATAAATTCTCATAATGCATCTGTCCTCTTCATTCCTTTGGTAGCACAAGGTTGGTGTTGTGGTCGCTGAAAACTACGTTCGGGCCGTATACCGATGAGCAATCTTCCTAATGTATGCAAACTTTGTGCAAATCAGATTGTATAACGTGCACCTCCTTTTTCTTAGTCTGTTTTTCTGTGTCTTTGGTCCTTTCTTTCCTTCTAATCTTTTGAGAAGAAGGAAAGATTTGATATGCCCAAAGTTTTGCAGGTCCTGCCGACGTCCAGAGTGGAGGAAGCCTTGGCCGTGGCGTCCAATCACGGCATTCTGGACTGAGAGTGCTTGGAAAACAAAGTTTAATTCCTTCCTTCCTTTTCCAATTTTTTTTAAAAGCCCCGTACCCACTCGAGAAGAGAAAAGACGGATATCCCGCCGTGGTGGCTCAGGGCCTAAGGCGCTGTACTGCTGAGCCCAAGGACGCGGGATGGATCTCAGCCGCGGTGGCCGCTTTTCCGATGGAGGCGAAAAGCGAAAACGCCTGGGTGTCGGGATTTGGCGCACGTTAAAGATCCCCAGGAGGTCAAAATTAATCCGGAGCCCTCCACTACGGCGTGCCTCGAGGCCCAGGTGTAGCTTCGGCGCCTTAAATCCCACATTCAGTCAATCGCCTGGTTCGACCTTAAAGGAGCCATGAAGACAAAACACGTTTGGTTCATTCAAAAGACTGTCTCGTTAAAATCATACTGACACCACTTTTATCCTAAACTTCGCTCAAATAAGCTACATAATTAGGAAAAACGGGAATGGCCATGCGACCCACTCGCTCATTTCCCGCAACAGAACCTATGATGTCATACCAGCCTGCTCTGCGATTGGCGGAGGCCGGCAAAAGCAAGCGCAAATTAGGCAGGGCTTATAAGCTTACCGAACGAGCTATTTGCGCTCAAATTTAGGGCACATTCTTTTTAAAGCAGTAAGAATGGTGGCACAAACAGTGGACACTACGAAAGCACACGTAAACATAGAAGAACGGATACGTACTGCTGTTGATACTTCGCGCACTATGCTTGGTTTAGCTGCACAGCACTGCGGGGCTTTGGGGTTGTCTCAGACTACACTGGCCGATTGACGCAAGCAACGGTGTCTTACGTGACCCTATCTGTCTAGCGAGCACTATGTTTCACGAAACGATTATTTTCTACCTGAACAAAAACAAGCCAGGTTCAAATACAGTCAAAAACAAACCAGAGGCAGAAAACGGCTTGCCACGGTATGGTGGCGCCATCTAGGTTCACCAACGGTGAACAAGGCTTCCCAATCGGCTGCTGAGCGGTCGCTTCCTGTGATGTCATTGCAGACCACGAAAACACACGATTTAGCGGGAAAATCAAAATTTTAACTTAGATCGATTAATTTCTCAGTGAATAAAACATTGCTTGCATCAGAAAAAGCGCTGCGGACACTATAAATCATGAAATCTTTCGAATAAAATAAACTTGTATTTTGTCTTCATGGCTCCTTTAATATTACGCTCATGGAAACTAACGTGCGCTTTATGCAAGCGCGATTTGTAGAAGGCGACGTTATAAGACACATCGTCACCGCATTTCGCTTTATTAGCGTTGAGAATGCGGTGTTAAAGTGAATCGGCTGTTTGTTCACCCTCGGACGGCACTGCTGCAGCACACATGCATCCCTCCTGAAAAACAAGGTGCAGCTCTTATAAGCGGATCCCATTATCACTTGGCAGCTTTCACACGAGTTTAAGAGCTCCCGAAGACTCATGAAAGGTGTCAGTCACTTTTTTCACATCCAACTTCTCCGTGCCCTTATTGATTCGCGAGGACCAGATAGTCATCCACATACCTGAAATTCTAATTCTAAATTCCAGGGGTTTACGCACCACCTCCATACATGCTGTGAGCGGCGCGGTAAGTGGAGGGCTCCGGACTAATTTCGACCCCCCGTGGGATCTTTAACGTGCGCCGCAATTTATTAATGCTTAGTATTTTCTGCCGAGTACCCCCACTGCCAGGACTGTGTAACGCCCTGCATTCGCACATAAATGCACAATTGGTGGAAGTAACACCTGTAATCGTTATAATAGCGCAAAGGGAGATACTTGGTCGAACAGAATTTCGAAAAATAGAAAAAAAATGTAGGAAAAAGGAAAATTTTACATAAATGATCTGGAGAAATCAAAAATATGCATCTTATACATCTCCAAAAACCAGAAAAGGCCCGGAAAAGAACGTTCGAAATGCGAGTTAAGAATAGCGAAAATGGACCAACCTTGCACCTGCCGAAAAATACATAATTGGAGAAGTAAACGCACTTCCAGTCCAAACATCTATTATATCAATATAATGATACAAATCGAAGTAAAGTCACTTCCATTCAAAACACCCATGATATGAACATAACGATGCAAATTTACACTATTGGCGAAAAGAAAAAAAAAACTGCTTAAAAGCAGTAAAATAACACAATGTCTTTCCCTACCCATAGCCAAATCTCGCTGTGAAGAACTCACTCTCTAGACAAGCGACGTAAGAATGCTACGCATTATAGTATACAATTCTATGAATTTCTGCAGATTTTTATTTGTTTATTTTATTTATTTACGGAATACTGCAGATCCTCTGAAGGCCTTATAAGCACTGAAGGATCCAATCTTGACGCATGGGCTTTTTCGTTTTTCGTCTCCGTCTGAAAAATGGCCTACGCGACCGGTATCTACGGGCTCCACTCACATACCTACAAATGGTAAGACCGAGCGACTTGTCAAAGTTCATGCTGACCCCCTTGTCAAAGGCCCTCAAAAACGCATCGGACAAAATAAGGACAAGCGGAAAACCAATTCCACTGCCACTTCGTTGCGTTTAACACTCATCTTCAAAATCAACCACAATGGAATGCAGGTATACAAGTTCAAGAGTTTCAGAAAATTGTCGCCGTTTACCGCCGTCACACTGTTGAATCTAATTCCCCCGAAGTCTGCCATCCTCAGAACACTGCCTTAGTGCAATGAAAAGACCGTCGCCAGGGATTCTGCGCAAGAGGTGTTGTGTTTTTGCCATCGCCATCGTTTTTGCAGAAACACAACACCTCGAGGTCGAGGGAAGGCCTCCACGCACTGGGGACCGCCATCGTCGAGGTGCAGTACAAGGGTACGGCCCAGAGCTTACCCCTGGTGATTATGAAGACACCTGGATGCCACCTCTTAGGCCACAATTGGTTTGAGCCACTAGGCAACAGCATCCATGGTCAACGATCCCGGAGAGACGAAGCCGGAGTTCCTTTGCCTACTTGGGAACACCCATCGCGTCCTTGGCAGACGCTACATTTGGGTTTGGGCTTTGCTGGACCACTCGAAAGACGAATGTTCTTGGTTATCGTAGACGCATACACCAAATGGTTGGAAGTGAGAGCATCCCAAACGCTAATTTGGCAATGCTCATCCTGGAGCTAAGTCGACTGTTTGCGGCTGGACTCTGACTCGCTTCCGTAATAAACTGCATCGAGACTTGACATCTATGTGCCGCTTTTGCGGTGAATACGGGACACTTTTCAAGCGAAAGCTTTTATTGGCTGACTTGCGCCGTCACTGGCGGCATGCGTCGAAACGCCGTTTCGACGCATGCCGCCAGTGACGGCAGGACCTGCGGCAAAGGAAACTTTATTCCTGAGCCCTAGGATTTAAGGGTATCACAGAGGAAGTTAACTTCAAGGCTGTCTAGGGGACGAAAAGAAGATTAGAATGCTGGTGGACGAAAAGCAGAGAGGGGAATATTGCCTATAGGACAGTTACCACCTGTAACAGGAAAAAAAAGTATTTTGTGCCTAATAAGCTTTTGTGCCGGCCCTAAGCAGCGCTAGTATTAAATCAATAGTGTAAAACATGGGTATATTAGTCCTTTTTTGGTAAGATGACATGTCATCACCCCGCTACAAAGGGGAAACCAAGCAATCATCATCGTCATCAACAACAACAACAACTAATGACGAGATGAGAATTGTGATAATGATGATGCCCTTAGTGTTTTTCACGTTCCCACTCGGGGTATTGGCCAGGGATAAAGGGCTGACCGCGCCCCTGTCTTACCGCGCCCTGATGACCGCGTCCGGTCTATCAGGTCCTACAATACCAGTATAACCCATACACTATTCCGCCAATATTCCGTATTTGGCATCAACACAAAATGCTTTCCCAAAATACAACATTATCAAAGTAAATCACTTGTACAGGTTTCGTATTTTAATTGCATTTGTTTCTGCATCAAACGCACTAAAAAGCGTTTTAATATCACTCTCATCCCTAACAGCAAGGGATGCCGATTCACGCACGCGCAGCACAGAACAATGGGTAGTGCCGCGATTCCGCACTAATTACAAATATCAGGCTCTGCACTTCAACATTCCCACCATTCTAAATGAACATAGTCATACACATTGCTTTTCCCGCAAACAGTTGCGGCAATACTTCGTAAACTTGTAGTTTCCATCACTGTTACTATCATTGCTGGTGTTTTGTATTTATGTGCTATTGCTGTTTCGTGTCTTCCTGTGTATAGAACTGTCTTTTTGTGTTAATTTGTACGAATTGCGAATTTTGAAACCATAATTATTGTATAACTTTTCGAATTCAGCTTATTGTGAACTACGTACGAAGGACGTACTCTTTCCATTGCTTTCGTTATGAGTGATTTTTTTTCCCTTTCTTGAACCCTGCCAAGTGAGGGTTTCCGGGCCACTGTCAAGCTGTCTTTAGCAGCTTTTAGCCCGGACGACCTTCCAGTTGCTTCTGGAGAAATAAAGAGTATCTTATCTTATCTTATCTTATCACTGCGGTAAAACGTGTTGATGGGCAGTTGGTTCATGTTACATATACTGGACATGTTACAGACTGGTCGGCCAAACTGGTCGATGCGTGAATGAGTGACTTCAAGAGCACGCCCTCTCCATGAAAAATGGGACGGGATCACACTTGCCGTCCCACTGCAAAGAATGTCACTGTGTACCCGAATTGGACAAAACAAAAATTTTGAAACGAAGTCGGGACGTCACGGCACGTAAAGTAGCGGAAGCCTTTTACATCGAGCGAAACGGAGATAACTGCGTGAGTGTGCCATCGCTGCTAATCTACGCAAAAGAGTGTGCATTCCTTGATAACTTTCTTGATGTTTGTTGATGTGCGCCCTCACCGGATGCTTGTTAGTTTTTTTTAGCACACGTGTGTGATTACGCTAAATGTATATATGCATGCCGTATTTTCAATAAAAATCCAGTTGCGAGTTAGCGTCCTTTTCCCCGTCCGTGTCTTTTTCTGCGCTAAATCTTATTTCTGTACCATACGCTGTGGTATTGGCCCAACGTAATTTGCCGGGGAACGTTTACAATTTGACAGTATTGATATCCCACATGATTTGGTTGTCCTTTACCCACCCAAACGGAAATCCCCCCGATTGTATATACTCAACGTATATAGTAGCCCCCGTGAGCACTAGACACACATTCAAGCAACTGTTCCATCTTGCTATTTAGGCTTCACAACCTCATCCTCTACTCATATTAGGCGATTTCAATGCCCCACACCCGGCCTGGGGTTACACACACACTACTCGCAAGGGTCGTCTCCTATGGGAGCTCACCCAGGCTCGGCGTTTTACGACCGAGTCCGACCCCTATACCCCTACAAGAGTAGGCAATAGCGTGCAAAAAGATACCTCTTCGGATCTACCCTTCTCACGCCGGAATCACAGACGTTTAATGGCTCTGCACACCACATACGCTAGGAAGCGACAATTTCATAGTACAGCTCGACCTACGACTCCAATCTGAAATTACCCGCCGTACCCGCCAGACTGGGACGTCTTTAGGAAAACCTGCGCAGTGCACATGTCGGAGCCAACCGAGGTTACTTTTGACACGTATGTCAACCAAATTATCGATTACAAACGCGCTCACGACAGTACCGTAGACCCTGAAGTATACCTGCTGAAACAGTAGACTCCCACCTGCATCATCTTTGGGAGGCCTATTGCAGCATACAGCGTAGCTGGCGCAAGCAGATACACAATAAACGCCTTAAAGTAAGGTCAGCCACCCTAGCTACAACGATAGAGTTACAACGATAGCTACAACTCCTGAGATCGCCCGAGCATAGCGAAGCCAAGTATGTCAAGAGATGAAAGGAAACCTTAATATGAGGCGTACTTGGGCCCTCCTTAAACACATGCTGGATCCTAGTCACTCGCGCACAGCTGCTAGTAATCGACCTATGCAAATCATTTAACATTTCCCCGGTGATGATACACAACTCCTCGAACGGCTTCGTGCACTTTACATAGCCCAAGAGGACACCATAGAGCTGCCGGCATATGCAGGCAGTAGTAATGTCGATTTGGACAGGAAAATCTCAGAAACAGAAGTCAGAGCAGTACTCATGAAGAACCGGCCTGGCTCGGCGCCTCTGAAAGATGGTATCACCAATAAACTCATCCGAAACTTCATCTCCATCCTTACACAGTTTTACAATCACTTTTGGACTACAGGCACTCAGTCATCTTCATGGAAATGCGCTAAAATAACCTTGATACCAAAACCTGGAACACCATTGAAACTGGAGTATCTCAGGCCCATATCTCTACCTTCCAGCGTAGGAAAAGTTTTTGAACACATAATTCATACCCGCCTAGTTCAACATCGCACCCACTCCAATGTACTTCCCCACACAATGCGCTTCAGGCAGGGTCTCTCGACCCAGGATCTCCTCCTCCTACTCCACCAGGAGATCATCATCCCTCCATCTAAGGTAGATACGGCTGCTATTCTAGCCCTAGACCTCAGCAAAGCCTTCGATAGAGTCTCACACAAAGGTATCCTACAAAATCTGGCAATGGGTCCCCCCGGGCAACGACTTTACACTAACATTAAAGAGTTTCTTACTGACCGTACTGCTGAAATCCACGTATGTGACCTAGTATCCGACACTATTCACATGCCCTCAGTTGGTACCCCTCAAGGAGCAGTCATCTCTCCCCTCCTGTTAAAGCAAAGCTTTCTACCTCTACCCGCCAACGGTTCTTTAGTGGCGTGCGGAACAAGAAACTCCAAACTCCCAACGCGGCTGGGAAGGCGGAGGGCGCTTTTCACTAACGGAGCACAGTGTAGATGGCGCGGCGATAGGGCGCTATTACCCAGCGTTCTCCGTGCTCGCCCCGGCAAGCGCGTCGGCGGGACCCATCCGTCGGCTTTGTCGCCTGCTTTAGCGACGGTGTTGGGCTTGTTTTGGCGCAGCTTCGCGTCTATTGCGCGCTTACTTCGCACGGTTTGATTAACTTGTTTGACAGCACCTCCTGGGTAACCAGGACCCGACGGAATTAAGTGGTCGTACGGCAAAGATACGTTAAGGATTGGTTTGCAGGGCGGGAAAACAAAATGTAGAGACCACTTACAGACATCTGGCCGCTAGAGAAACGCCACCTTTTGCGCACTGCCTGTCACGAATGGGACTGCGTTTTCTAAATTGCTTAATACCATTTCGGTTGTGTTTTAACAGGTATTACAAAAGACGAATGGAGCAACTGGTTCTAATTTATAGCGATTATACAAGTTCTGTCAGGTTTCTCGCAATTCTCAAACTTACGAAACTATTTAGTTCAAATCTGTATAAATGGGAATCACTTATAAGCTCACATGCCGAATTGTTTTGGTGTCTGCGTTTGTGCCGCGCGGTGGCGTAGTTCCGAGCTAGCACATCAGGATGGCTAGGTTCCGCTGTCTCACCCTTCGAAACACGCTCCTCTCCGTTTTCTTCCTTCCGACGCACCGCCGGGCTACAGCGGCAGCGTCCGCCGCTCGAGCCCGGCCAAGGCCGACGCTGCTGCGTTCGAGACGGCGCCCCCACGAATCCCATGTAACAACTGGCAGAATCTCTGGTTTCCCTCTTTCTTGGGCCACGTGTGTGAATTCAAGGGACGTCGAATGTGCAGTTATTGTGGGGGGTCGTTCACAGCTTTGTTTTCCAACCACCTTCACAGCGTAGATTGGAGCCAATTTTTTTTTTCTATCCCGCTCTCCGTCCACTCCCTCCCCCCGCCCCTGGAACGAACCAGCGATTAAACGCTTTCATTGCGCAACCGCACGAGGCGCTGGCATGACCTTGGCTGAACTTGAAGGTCAGATGGACGCTACGAGGTATTGCCGGAACGAGGCATTTTCTGGGTTTCTACCTGGAGTAGTTGCTGTAAATTAATCTAAATTAATTTAGATTAGTTTGCTTAGACTTAGACTAAATTGCACTAAATTAATTATGATTTTGCTCTAAAATAATCGGCTATTTTATTCTGTGAAGATGGTTGAGCAGCTAGGTTGTCATTATGGCTGGCAGAGCTCTTACTCCTCTTTGGCGATATGCGTTCTCTCTTTTTTTCATTTCCGGGCATTACATGGGGGGGGGGGGCAAAAAAAAAACGTTAGTTCACTCTGAAGCATCAGAGGAAAATACCAGTACTAAAATACTGTTTAGTTAGGATTTAAACAAAAGGGTAAAATGGGAACAGAAAACTTCACGAACGAAATATAGGATAAAATTAAGCTGGTAACATGCTCTTACGGTTCCCTGAGAGTAGTCTGTCTTGATTTTTATCCAGCTGGCCAAACCGCTTCCGCTCACTGACTAGCCGGAATCATTGTATGGAGGTGGGATCAAGTGCAAGAAACCTCACACGCCGGAAAAATGCAGGCAACAAGGGTTTCGTGTCGCCGGTGGTGGCGTACGCCGAAGCGCCTTGGGGCAAAGTCAACCTTATCCATGTGCTCTAATGACGATGATAATGGTGATGATGATGCACTTGAAGTGTTTGGCACGTTCCCATTCGGGGGGAACGGCCAGGGATAAAATTTTGACTGTGTTCTTGTTTTAGCGCATACATTGAATTATAAATTGAAACCCTTCTCGGGCGCAGCTCTCGCTCACCGTTCACAGCTAGCGCTGGTCCACGCAGCTGGCGTGGGTCGCATACCACACAGCTGGCGTGGGTCGCACTATACCCCAGGTAAAGCACAAGACCACGCTCGCATCACCCCACATCGCAGGTCTGGTCGCTTGCTCTCTTCGGGCAGTTCACCTTCTAGCGCGGAATGGGCAGGACGCGCGTGGTTCACTCCGCCAACGAGTAGTGGACGTGTGCGTTCGGGTAGAACTCAGCGAGGCGAAAAGGTTTCGTTTTGGTCGATCGATGGTTTTGAGTTTTCAGTTCGGTCATTGCCTTCTGATTTTGGCACAAGTCCTTTCGTTTCGCGATCATTGCGTTTATATTTTGGTCGTTTTCGTTTTTACTGACGTCAAGCTTCGCGTGCACGCATGTTTCCTGAAGGAAGGATTGTCATTTTTTTCTTCCCTTTTATTGAGAGCGTGTCGTCTGCTACCATGCGCAACAATCTAGCTTGAGAAAAAGAGCAAGTTATATAAAATTTTAGACATAATTTGCATTAATTTTTTAGGACCGGTAACTTTTACAATGTAACCATTACAACGTAACTTATAGAATAATATATTTAGCAATTTTGTTACTGTGCTCACCACCGTGGCTTGGCATAGCGCTGCGGTCGCTTAGCCCGCTTAACTTCTCTATGTGCCCGTCGCCTGATGCAAAACCGCTGCTGTTGATTTTGCAGCGAAGCAGTTGGTAATTGACTATGTGTGTATCTCGTGTATAACATGTGAGAAAGCCAGGAAATCTTTGTTTTCGGGAATCAGGAGCAAGTGCTGACAGTGCCGTGACATTCGAGCGTTTAGCTGCTAACCATTCAAATGAACGGAAGATTGGATGGATGCCTCGTCGTCAGCTGCTGCGATGACAGCACTGACGCTCTCCTGAAAGGTTATCTCTCGTTTTTCCCGTCCACTTAACGCTTGTGCATAGGTCTAATGCCTATAAATAAAAGTATCTCAACGCTGTGTTTATATTTGCAGAAATCGTGCCGCAGAGCTCGTCGGCGCCCGTGCAAGTTTCTCAAGGCGTTCAAGCTTTTCCATGGGCGATCGAAACCAAGTATTACACAGCGACCATCTATATTCACACCACTTCGGCGTCTGTGGTTGAGTATGATGACAGCGCAGAGAACATCCATGGCCTAATACTTCTGTTTGATCCGAAACAAGTAAGTAAAATTTCAGGGGAAAAAACTGCTTGGCCACTAAACTGTGATGCCTTCTGTTCAGAAAGACACGCTGGAGGTGGCAGCCAAATGGATAGAAAAATGCCGCTGTGATGTCGTGCTCCTGGTCTGCGGCCGCTGCCCATCGGATGTGGAGCCACCAGGTAAGTCGTGCATTCTGTAGTTCGTACCTGTACTCTAGTCTTGGACCTATGACCGGTAAGTTCTGAAGAAAATGTGTTTGCTTATATCAAATACAGCATGTAGTTGAGGAGGCGTAGTGTTTTCTTCTGATTCCTTCCTAGTGTGACACACCCACCGACGGGTTTAAAGGAGCCATGAAGAGAAAACACAAGTTTGGTTCATTCAAAAGATTGTCTCGTTAGAATCATACTGACACCACTTTTAACGTAAACTTCGCTCAAATAAGCTACATAATTAGGAAAAACGGGAATGGTCATGCGACCCACCAGCTCATTTCCCGCAACAGAACCTATGATGTCACATGAGCTAAGCTCTGCGATTGGCGGAGGCTGGCAGAAGCAGACGCAAATTAGGTAGAGCTTACAAACTAGACGAACGAGCGATTTGCGCTTAAATTTAGGGCACATTCTTTACAAAGCAATAAGAATGATGGGACAAACAGTGGAAGTTACGGAAGCACATGTAAACATAGAAGTACTGATGCGTTCTGCTGTTCGTACTGCGCACAGCATGCTTGGTTTAGCTGCACAGCACTACGGGGCTTGGGGTTGTCTCAGACGACACTGGCCGATTGACGCAAGCAACGGTGTCTTACGTGACCCCATTTGTCGAGCGAGCACTGTTTCAGGGAACGAATATTTTCTCCCAGAACAAAAACAAGCCAGGTTTAAATGCGGGCAAAAACAAACCAAACGCTTGCCACGGTATGGTGGCGCCATCTAGGTTACGGAACGTAAAGAAGCGCAGGAACAAACCAACACCGCTGTACAGGGTGGAGACAACCTTTGAACGGTCCCGTGCCACCGCAATTAGGCCAACGGGCTCAACGCGTTATTCTTTTCGTTTCCCACGAGACCTAGCAACGCGAAACAGACAATATGATTCAAACTTCTTCAGTAAACCGCGTTGCGGCGATAATTTTAGCGCGGTTTTGACACAATGACTTGCTTCGGCGGCGAGCGAGCAACCGAAAATGGCGGCGCCAGCGTATACGTGTCTCTACCCTGTACGGCGGATGCGTGAATGAAGGTACTCTAGGCTGCAGAGCGGTCGGTTCCTGTGATGTCATTTGGGACCACGAAAACGCACGATTGAGCGGGAAAATAAAAATTTTAACCGAAATTGTTTAATTTCTCAGTGAATAAAGCACCGTTTGTATCCGGACAAGCGCTGGGGGCACTATAAAACACGAAATCTTTCGAATAAAACCAACTTGCATTTTCTCTTCATGGCTCCTTTAAGCATGGTATGGGTATCGATTGATGCTAATCGATGGATATTTTCTAGCATGTCGAAAAAGACTATTTCTCATCTGTCTCGGTGACTTGCTAACAGTGCGAGCTTGCAGAGCATCAGCAGAATGTTCATTACACGTATTATATGTGACCCAAGTTTGAGCTTTGGTTTTCACTACAACTAAAATTAAAAGAAATTAAAACTTTTCCAGGGCTTTCAAGGCAGCAGATCTTGGAGTGGTGCATTGAACGGAGCTGCGAGTTGATTGAAACCCAACCAGACGAAGATGATGATGAAGAAGGTAAAATAGCTGCTTTGATGTAAATAAAAATAGCTGCTTTTATTTGAATAAAAATCGTATTAATGCTTGCATTTCAGATGCAACGGGAGTTAAGCGGATCGTTGAAGCACTTCATGCCCATCCGTGGCCCCAACTGGAGATGAAAGGCAAGTCCGGAGTGAACTCATGAGAAAAACATTGTGACAGAACTAAACCTTCATTTCATTTCAAGTCATTTTATGTGCGCGTTTCTTGTTTGTGGATAGTGGTACCAAGTCATCGCGTGCAAATGCGTAACTAAAACCTGCTTTTGTGCATGAACACTAGAAGAACTTGTACTTCACATAAACTGTGGAGACTAAATAAAACTTGTTTCACTAATTCATGGGCAGCCACAACCACCTGTGCAACCAAAACTCTCTACTCAATTCTTCTGGAGACCTCTGCTGGCAACTGGTGGCGTGGCTTTAGTGATGTGATGTGTGACAAAGCCGGTGTGTTTATTACTTTAGCTCACAAGATAGTGTGCGGCATGTGGTGGCACAGACATCTGTCGTTGGTTGCGAATCAGTGAAACAAGCAGTGTTAATTCTGTGTAGGCTACAGGTTTTTCTTCTATGTGCGCACCGAACATAATGTAACATTTCCACATGAAACGAGCACAAAAGAACTTTGTATGTGATTAGGCCATGCTTAGCCGGTGGTTAGTGCTTTAGTGATTGAATGTGCTCACGAGCATATGCATATTTTGGAATGGGAAAAAAAGAGGCACAAAAAAGAACGATAGCTGAGTTTTCCAAAGTCAGTGCACTCATTCCTAGAGTGGCCCATTGGCAACTAAGGACGCAAACACACGGGCCAGTGTGCTCAAGCTGTTCACATCAAATCCAATCCGGGGAACTTGGCAATAAGCAAAAGTTTGTCTTGGCCCTGGCAGGAATAGTGACTTTCTCCAGTTTTCTGCAATGGTGGGGTAAAATTATTTTATTATAAAAGCCGTCATCCTGGGGTGCACCAAAATGTGCTCCTTGAACCTGTGGCCGTTTGTGTTATTGCACATAACGACTGACAAGTTGGTCATGTCAGTGTGTGATGGTTGTTTAGATTTTTCTTTATTGTGCTGCCTATGTTAGCATTTGACTAAAATTTACCAATTTTTGGTATAATTTTTGGACGGCTCAATGTGGCATGGCTAGAAGCAAGAAATGTGCGGTGCATAAAAATTAATGAACAACTACAAAAATAAAAATGTGTGGGAAAGAAGGGTTTAACAAGAGGAAGTTTAATTTTACACAGGATTATGGCCAAAAATTTATTACTGCGCATTAAATTGTTGTGATAAAAAAAAGGCCATGAAAATAACCTATACCTTCACGAAAAAGGGCTAAACACAGTACACAACAAGGAAAAATGATGACACAGATGCATTACTTACAATTTTATTCAAAAAGTTGTGAGTAGCACATGTGTGTTGTCATTCATCCTTGTTGCATCTTGTTTTTAGCATACTTTCGTCCAGTTACAAGGTGCCAGGTAGCCCTACAACATATTTTATGGAAGGCCTATACCCTGAAATGCTTATAGGGCAGAACTGTGTTTCCGGTATGCTCCAACCCTTGCACCGTAGAGTTCTGCATGGCTGGTGCTTTGAAACGGGTTATTTATAGTCTTTGAATGTTTATCTTTCAATAAACAGCAATGTTTATTTGTCACAGCAGAAACTCCTGGGCCAAGCGCAGCAAATGATCAAAGTTCATCGTTAGCTACAGGGGACAGTGAAGAGGGTAAGTGTTGTTGCGTAAGCATCATTTGTACATTCCATGGCTCACTTTGTGAAAAAGTGGCGTCTCCGGATCCGTGTCGGCAAAAAGCATGGCGAGAGAATGTCAGTCACCAAAATTCCCATCAGCTGCAATGCCTTGGCAACATAGCCACTCATGTAAATTACACAGTGACAGCAGCCATCAGCTCGTGGCCAATTCAACATTAGCCTCAACGTTGCATTTTAAATTATAACCGAAACCCGCAGCTTGACAATATATTAGCTCTATGTCATTCATGACATCAAGCTCATATTTTGTAGATATGAGCTTAGTGTCAATGTCTCATAACATTAAGGCTGAACATATGCCTATCAGCATATTCACTCGGACGGATTGGCTGGTGACAATGACAGCACTTGTCAAATCATCATCAGTGATTCACCAATTTTCATTTGTCTGCGACGTCGACATACCTATTCACAACTTCTGCATACCCACTTGGGGGTATGGGCCAGAGAAGCTCATGGCCAATTCACCAATTCCTATTGGCAGCGACATCAACATAGCCACTGCCACATATGCTTTAAAAGTCAAAAATTAATGTTTATGCATTTCGACTCATAAGAGCGAACTGAAGCACCCCTGTAACTATAATTTTGTTCAGGTGTACTTTGTGTTTCACCGCATATTATCAACATTTTGACCCGCTCCTTACAAGCCAGGGGTGAGTGGGATCACAACCACACCCCTCGTAGGGAGGCAATGGCAGAGCATCCTGCACTGCTTGCTATTAGCAGGTCACTCTCCTCTCATACAAAAAAGTGTCTCACAAAAGTACGAAATAATTTTTTCTTCTCATTTCAGCAAGTAGGGACTTCAAGCTATTTTCTGAAGCCATGGCCACTGATGGTGAAGATATGAGCTTCGAGGAACTCTTTGCTAAGTTCAAAGACATGAAAGGTAAAGACATGGAGGATAGGTATTCACTGACCATTCATCAAAGGGGCCATGCAGACAAAACATGTTTGGTTCATTCGAAAGGTTACCTTGTCAAAATCTTACTGACAACACTTCTAATGTAAACTTCGTTTAAATGAGCTATATAATTTGGAAAAAAGGGAATGGTTATGCGACTCACTAGCTCATTTCCCGCACAAGAACCTGTGCGATTGGCTGAGGTCGGCAAAAGCAAACGCAAGTTAGGCAGGGCTCATAAGCTTGCAGAACGAGCTATTTTCGCTTAAATGTAATGTATATTCATTGTATAGTGGTAAGAATGGTGGGGTAAACAATGGAAGTTACGAAAGTACACGTAAACATTCGTAACTTCCATTGTATACTTCTAAGTAAACATCGAAGTACCACTGCGTACTGTTGTTGGTACTCCGCGCACTATGCTTGTTATAGCTGCAAAGCAGTCCAGCACTTTGGGGTTGTCACACATGACGCAGGCCGATTGGCGTAAGCGACATTGTCTTTTGTAACCCTGTTTGTCGAGCATATCCCATGTTTCACAAAGCAACTACTACCTACCGTAATGAAAACAAGCCAAGTGCAAATATGGTCAGAAACAAAGCAAAGGCAGACAGCAGTTCTGCGCAGTATGGTGGCACCATCTACAAGGACTAACGGTAAAAAAGGCATTGCCCATTTCGCTGCAGAGTAAACAGCACACTAACGTTTGCTTGAAGGCCTGTTCTTGTTATGTCATCGCAGATGTCACAAAGCGCGGGAAATCAAAATTTTAACTTAAATTGATTAATTTCTTTGTGAATAAAGCATATTTTGCTGCCGGACAAATGCTGGGGGCACTATAAAACACCAAATCTTTTGAATAAAACAAACTTGTATTTTGTTTGCATGGCCCCTCGAAGGGGGCCAGTAGAATCAACCACGCTTGGGCACAGTTTACAGGCAGTCCCTTAACGACACTACTGTGTGATGGCAAGGCCACATCTATAAGTTGCCCTTTTACCGTGCCCTTGCTGGCTGCTGGGGAGGGAGCAAGTTCTTAGCCAACTGCAATCTCCCATGCACAGAACTGTGTCATGTAGTAGCTAGTGTAATGCCCTGGGCATTACAAGTACTTCGGTGTTCTGGTTTTATTGTGAGTCAGCAGTGTTGAACTCTATGAACTATAGAAGTTACTGACTGCCCATTAACGGTTTCGCTGTTGTTGAATTGCTTGATGGGTGGACGCAAGAGTGTGGTAGTTTGTGATCTAGCTTGATTGGATGCGTGAGAAGATGTTGCAGTCACTTTCAGCGATCGATATATTGGCCAGAGAAATTTGCCTCCAGTGGTTTGCCGTGTGTTTAGGTAGAACCCCATAAACCACCCCGTTCTTGTGGCGCTGCAAACAAGAAATTATGTGACACGTCGTTACAAGAGCGCCTGCATACATTTTACCATATGTGTAGGCATAATCATTGGTAGCCTGGAGGGCATGTTCAGCTGGTTTATGATGTCAGCAATGCGGCTGTGGTCTCTGCTTTTGCAAAGCTCCCAACGCGCTGCTGTGTAATGGGCTTTGCTCGTGTTCTCAAAAGCCATTCACTAGGACTTCTCAATGTCGAATACTTTTGTTTCTTGCAGTGCAAGCTGACAAGCTGTCTGGGGAAGACCGCAAGAAGTTTGCTGAAAAGGTAAGCAGGAGACCTGTGTGGCTGCACTGTTACACGACTGCTGACGTTACATGATGTCAGTGCTGAAATGGAAGAGATGCACTATGCCACGGACGTGTACCAGAATTATCAACACCATCCAGTGCCTATTTGGAAGCCTGCAGATGTGTCCACATTGTAGACGTGTTCTGCTCACCGGACATGAAGAAACTTGCACCCCTAGTATTGCGACCTGTGCGCTCCATGCCAGAACCATTTTTTTGGGTGTACAGTGAATTTATTAATGGACAGCGGAGGGTCACAACACAGTGATATTTTCAGTGGGCATGGTCCTAGTCAATGCAGACAATTCCCTTTGTGCTCTGCCTGTGCCCAAACTATGCCCCTTCGTGACCACTCATACACTGGAAACAGTTGTCGGGTGAGTGTGACGAACTCCCGAAACTTTTTACAACACAGCTGTTACAGGATCTTGGCCTTTACAAGAGTGGTTGCCATCATTGTTGGCTTTGTTACTGGGAAATAATCGGCCAAGAAAATAAGTACCCATTCTGTGCAAGCAGTATTGTACTCGCTGTTCCTCTCTTGGACTGCAGCAGTCAACCTGGATAGCTCTTGCACTCACTGGGGATTGGTCATGCCAAAACTCTCTTGCTTCATGCCCTCAGCCCGTTCAGTTTTTGCTGCCTTGTCCCATTCTGGTCTTGTTACTGCCATTAATACACCGACAACTGTCAAGTTTAGCAAAGCTACAGAAATTAAACAGCCAGCCAGCTCTGAGCCCTTTAGCCATTAACTTAATATGAAGATTTGTCTCACCATTGGTGTTTTAACTAACAATAAAGGGAGTCTATTTAATAAGCTTGAAGCATAACATAGATCTGGGCTTTGTAAACAGTGGAATGAATGAACGACTTTATTTAGAAATAGGCCAGATGCCCTGGGGGGTTATTGGAAGATGAGGGAAGGGGAGTCGAAAGCCTCAATGAAAGTCTCGTGTACCCTATTAAACACAACTTGTCCATTTACAGGCCCTACTAGGGCTGTCAGACCGCTCTACACTGCTTTGTAAAGACCACTGGCGAGGGAATAAATTCCTACACGTTTGAGAAGAGTAGCATCGGAGCGCAAGCGCTCCAGGTGCTCCGTATTGGTAAGTGGTGGTGGGCAATAGGCTACCAGCTGTTCTCGGCCACTTTCGAATGTCGGACATGACCATATTAGGTGAAACAAGTTCGGGAGGGTATTAGTGGCACCGCAGAAATTGCACGTAGGTGCGGATGAAAGGGATGTGCTGCCGTGGTACCATTTGCGAACAATGTCCAGAGTGTAGGCGCGCGTTCGCGCATGCCTTATTAACAAAGATTTCGCCCTGCCGAGAGAGGAGTATCGAAGCAAACAGAAAGCCTGGGGGGGTAGCTTCTTGGAGCCGCCGTTGACTTTGTTGCCGCAGTTGTCGTCTTTTTTGACACCAGGCTAAAGATGTAGGTGAGGTTACGCGAGCGGGCGTGGTAGCCAGGGGAGGAGTCGAAAGTAATTTTTTTTCATAGCCTTTGATTAAAGTGGTCTTCTGTAGCCTACTACACTTTGATAGCATTGATCTCGTGGTCATCATGAAGGTGCCACAGCAGCTGTGCCCTCATTCTGATTCTATTCGCAGGCGCACCCATGACTTGTCTCTTTATGGGAGACCTTTTCACTTGCTCAAAGGTAATCTTAAGCAAAACCGTTGCCTACACCAGGTCAAGGAAATAAACTTGAGAACATCTGCCTGGGCGAAATGGATGAGTGAGTACGGGCGCTAGCTCCGGCCCCACCTTTCTGGTCAGGCCAGAGCGACGGTGAATGACAAGTGACCACACAGCACACATCACTCCAAATAGAATTGCCAAGGGCCCGTTGTGAGGGGCACTCGTTGCAAGCAACTGCCCATTCTGCTCGCCCCTGCCATAACATCCATTGGCCACTTTATCGTGGTTCAGGCCATCGCCTCCTGTATTTTTGCAATTCCAAACGCATCAGCCCGTACCAGCCAACCAAGCCCTCTCCTTCTACTCCGGCCACTCTCCCCCAATCGCTAGCCTTCCCAGTGCTTTAGTGATGTGACCGGTTCATGTTGGGCGACGCGTGGTGGAAAGAGGCAACGTTGGCAAAACGTGCTCCGCTGCGGGTCTGAGTTTTCTAACGCTAGCGAGAGCATCGTTACTCCAACAACCTCAAACATCGGTTGCCTTGGCAACCAGGCACAAGCCGCTCTCGAATTTAGTTACAGTCGGGTGATCCCGGTTCAGCTCAGGGCCCCACCTTGCAACATATGGACACTGCAGGCGTACCATTCACTCCCATTGGGAAGTGGGCGATGCGTTTGGCATTGTAAAATACAGGAGGCGATGTTCAGGCTGAAGTGGTAGCTTCTATAGAGCTTGTCAATTAAAGCTGCACCTGTAGAGGCTTACGGCATGTTTCTAGTAATATGTGCCAGCCAGGTCTTCCTCAGTTCCTGGCATAATGAATAACTGCAAGCTGAATTTCTAAATGTTCATATTTTCAGTTGCTAAAAAACAACTGAGACGTTTTTAAACCATTTATATTTACATGGTTTTTCGGGGATGTTGTAGCTGTTGATGGGATGCCTTCAACAACAAGTAGTATAGTATTTCATGTGAGGAGTGCTAACCAAGCTCTGTCCCACTACTTTCAGGTTGCCATTCAGTTCTGGAGGGCATTTGGAGGTGAAGATGATGAAGTCTGTGGCCTCAGTTCCGAAGATGAGGCTGAAAAGTAGAAGCACAGACTTGTACATACGGAGGCTGACGTTAAAGCCAAAAATAAACCATCTCCCTCTAAATTTTTTTATTATCATCTCTATCTCTGATCTTTGTGAAGCTAGGGTGGGTGCTAGATATTTATTCTTTCACCCCAACCCCTCAGATGAGCCAGACACTGCAAAACTACCTGCCATCTCCCCTGTAATTGGCATAAAGTGGCGCTGATTACTTATTCTGGTTTATCTTGCTTGTTTTGTCTCTACAAAGCTCTTGGTATTTGGTATTTACAGAACAATTAGACTGGCTCTGTGATGATGATTGTGAATAGCTGTACAGTGCAACCCTGCTTATAAATCAATAATACGGGCTATGTCTTCCTTGCATATCTTCAGGGGGGGGGAGGGGGGTGACAAGAGGAAGGGGAAGAGCTCCATATACATGCACGCACACATTATGCATGTGCGTGTGTACATATGTGTACACAAACATACAAGCACATACATGCATGCATATTACCATGAATGTAACCACGAGCATGCATAGTACCACGTCTTTGGCTTCGTGACAATATGGTGGACATATAATTAGTACTTGTGCAACTTACTGCACTCAAAAGAGCAAACAGCCCTTCTGCCCTCCTCACAAGCTTTAGTGAAAGCTGAAATATCTGAACTTGAACATGCATGGGACAATTTAACTGTACAAATCGTTAACAAATCCAAGCAGACAATGTATTTTTGAGGAGTGTTCTAAAGATAAGTGAAACTTCACAAGCTTGTTTGTTTTTAATTCGTGCGTACACCATTAAGTGCAGCACAATATAAATGCCTGGCTGGCTCATTGGCTCAGGCATTCTGTTTCTTAGCAGGATGACACAGGTTCAACTCCCAACCGCTGTTTTTCTGATGGATGCGGCAATTGTAACTGCCAGTTTGTACAGGATTTCGGCACAAGCTTCAGATTCCCAGGTAGTCTGAATTAATCCGTAGCCCTCTACTACGGCATGCCTCATAGCCAAGGTGCAGTTTTCATGCGTAAAAGCCCTACTAAAAAAACGTAAGGTGAATTGCTAGGCGTTTGTTCTGCATACCCGGAACGTTCGTGATCTGCAACACTTTGCCTACTTTCACTATGCTTGTGGTTAAGGATGTGACACCATTTACGGTGTCTCACTAAGACTCAATCGTAATAGGGTAACAAGGTGTTGTGTAACCCTCGCCCAAATAGCACTTGAACACTGCAATGTCCCTCACCAGCACTTTTGTTGAACTTCAACTTGTGATGTTGCAAACATCGCCAAGCACACGTGCCGATCGGAGTTTGGCATTCCACATGTTCACCGATTCTCCCCATCAGTCACTCAAAAGCCTCCTATGTTTTTCCAGATTAAAGGGGCCATGAAGACAAAATTAGTTTGATTCATCCAAAAGATTCTTTCTTTAGAATAACACTGGCAGCACTTTTAACGCAAACTTCACTAAAATAAGCTGTATAATGAGGAAGATAGAGAATATGCATGCAACAGCCTAGCTACTTTTACGCACTGAACTTGTGACGTGTTACTGGCAGCTCGTTGCGATTGGCTGAGGCCAACAAAATCTAATGCATGTTATACAGGGATTATAAGCTTGCAGGACAAGCTATTTGCACCTAAAATTAGTGCACATCCCTTTTATAGCTGGAAGGATGGTGGGGTAAACAATGGAAGTTATGAACGAACACGTAAACTTAGCAGCATCCGTGTGTACGGTGCGCACTATGCCGCCAAAGCTGCACAGCCGTCGTAAGCGCTGGGGATGTCCGACACAACAATAGCCAACTGGCATAAGTGAAATCACAATTTATGTGACCCTGTTTGTTGAGTGCACCCAATTTATCAGTATTATTATCAACCGTAACAAAAGTAAGCCAGGTACAAATCAAGTCGTACACAGATAAATTGCAGACAGTAAACAAGGCATCAATTTAGATGTTTCCCCCAAATGCAACAACCTTATTCAACATACTAACGTTTTTTTTTTTCGGCACATTCCCAAACACGTCATTGCTCACGCCACGAAACACACGATTTAGTGGAAAAATTTATATTTAGGCTTAAAATGTTGAATTTCTCAGTGAATAAAGCATCATTTGATGCTGGACAAGTGTTGGGGGCACTTTATTATAAAACACCAAATCTTTCTAATAAAACAAATTTGTATTTTGTCTTCACGGCACCTTTAAAGCGTGTTTGTGCAAAGGTTGATGCCCAGCATAGAGAGGGGGATGCTTCACGATCCAACACCGTCAAATGGCACGTGCGGATTTAAGCACAAAGAGCACGACTGCTTAGCACATCATCAGGCTTAATTTGAAGGTTGCCCAACATCAACCATAAACATTGCGCATTAGGCCTACCATCTTGCTCCAAGGTGCAACATTGTCTTGCGATACCCATTGGAAAAAAAGCTAATTGTACTCAACATCCTCCAATCTATGGGCACATATTGGTGCTAGACCTCAAAGCACAATCATTGTTAGGCCTAAGCTCCACTGCACATTGCTGCTGTTAATCTAGAAAAGCTATACATATTTGCAGAGAGCCACCTACCCATGGTGGTGTATTGTAAAATGCTTTCTGCAAGCTGGAATGTGTGCTGCTTTTGCTTTCGCGCAAGTATTCCGTGGTTTGAACAGCCAAACTTCGTGGCTTCACCAGCTTCATTACAAAATGCTGGACAAATAGCTCGTTAAAAAAGTTCCACTTTTATGCTTGCTGTTGTGTTTGCTTGCTCCTTGCTGAGCAAGCAAACACAACAGCAAGCATAAAAGTGGAACCCCTTTCACAATGCCAGCCGCTGACCGGTGCATCCAGAAAGGTACCAAAACTGTGTTCCTGCTCCTTACGCCACTCCCTATGAAGTGCAACATTACATAACAAGTACTATCTTTGTAGTACTTTACTTCATAGTACCATCTTTACTTGTAAAAGTCAAGTGTGGGCCCCCACTGATTAGGCCTCACCACAGAGGATGTTGCTCACGAAGTGTGCCAGGGCAATTCATGCCTGGTGCTTTGCTTGCTGGCTTAACACGGAGCAATCCTCACTGAGGTGCATAGCCAAGGTGTTTGAGAGGAGCGAGATGAACTGCTACTCTCACTCATGGGATGCAGCAGTGCTTTACAGGGACAAGGGCTAATGGTGCTCCTCGCACATGCAAGCAGCAGCACGACACACATGCTCCCCATTACGATTTGAATTGCAGTAACACGCATGTCATGCAAGCGTAAAACGGAACAAGATTCTCACTACAAGGGGCAGACATACTTCTGGATGTCCACCAGGGCACGCAATTCAAGAAAAGCTGGTCTCATTGAGTATTAAAAGCCACCTTTATACAGCACGAGCAATGCTTTATTGTTGACGAGAGATTCCATGTTACGAGCAGAAACACCTCGCAAGTCGTCGGGGCTGTGAATAGACAAAAATTCCTCTGTTATTTCTTTATTCTCACAGCCCATGCCAAGCTCTTAGGAACTATGACTGACTTGACAAAATG
The DNA here is from genome assembly GCF_048455015.1 of Haemaphysalis longicornis. NCBI lineage: Eukaryota > Metazoa > Arthropoda > Arachnida > Ixodida > Ixodidae > Haemaphysalis > Haemaphysalis longicornis. The sequence goes on along the minus strand of NW_027526295.1, from coordinate 230,797,007 downwards.
TAGAGGGCTGCTGCTGACTTTGTCTCCACCTATAAATAAAATCAATTTCCATAATTTCTTCACAAAAGGTACACACATTCCAGTTCCTCCGTTCCCGTCTCGGAAGGGAAACTTCAGTCCACGTAGCAGATGCGTGCTGCAACTGACCCCTTCAAGTAGCTGCACACATCCCATCAGAGAGAGAGAGAGCATTATTCTAGCAGACACATTCCTTGGAAGATTCATGCAGAAGTTACACAAAACCACACTTTCGATGCATCTGAGGTTTAGCAGATGAGTTGGTCGCTAAACAACACAGTGATGCCATGGCACTATGTGACTTGCTTGGTAGAAAAAAAAAAGAAAAAAAGAGGGGGAGAGTTGGAGAGGTTAGGCTCCACCAAAAGCAGAGCTGACCACGACAGGATCCATCACTTTGGTGACCAGTCCAAGCAAGGGTGCTCGGAACTGGCTGCAAGCGCAAGCTTGTGCGTAACACCAGCAAACCAGCACAACAATGTGCATAGTTTTCCCAGTGAATTTCGTTCTCATGAGTAGTACTGCTTTCACAAGCTTGACAGTCTGTGGTGCTTCAACCGTTCCACTTGTAAGTGCGATTTCTGCTTCACCTGATACTTTCTTAGACAGGAGACGTCTTCCCTGTGCAGCTTTCAACACCATCCTCTGGGGTACCCTTGGCACTTCTTGAGTGGTCCCATCAGGTGAGTGACTCCTCACAGAGACCACGTGCATCACCTCCACCTGTGCATAACAGTCGTCATTCCTTCGTCGAAGTCGTTCCGAGATGCCTTGCCGGTTTCGCTGGTGAGCCCGACCCCCACCAAGCTTCCGAAGAAGAAACAGCCTGAGTGAAGCTATGGCAGCATTCCGAGTGCACCTTATACCGAGTGATCACAACAACCAGGGTGCAGAAACGCAGAAAGAGGCCATACCAAACCGCCTGCACCACGCGACAGATACATCATGGCGACTCCCGGCACACGGAGCGGTACCTCCTTAGCATTTTTCTCCGGGCAGTCGGCAGTTCACGACGGTTAACTTTATATAAACTTGTGCAAAGACATCTCTGCGCATGCCGAGTCTCTCGCAGTACAAGAGAAATACCGTGACTAGATGAGGGACTATAACAGAGAAGCACGCGGCCACTGTGTCCTCCCAGCACTGTTCAGATGTACATGGGCGTTTCTTGACCAGTCAACAGTCTGAACATGGATGTGGGCATTGTCTTCATGTGGATCTGTAAAGAGAAACAATGGGTGCCGACACGTGAGCCTGGTGGCCGAAAGCACAACTATTAGCTTTCATGCAATACATATTAGAATTGTGTTTAGGTTGCAGTTATAGGTGCATTCGGCAGGCTCAAACAAATTGCCAGTGGTTGCACAACAATGCACTATTGTGAATTGAGAAGAAGCTGCTGGAACTGGAGAAGCAGATGCCAACAGGCACTGCTCCCAAAGTCACAATTACAGTCCAAAATAAACGCAACGAGCTTTAAAATTGCAATCTTTGCACCCCATTATGCCCCAAATGCGGTGCAGAGGATGAAGCATTCACAACACAAAGAGCTTACCTCCCCGACCGAGGTGGCCAGCAAGTTGACGATCTTCTCGTGGGGCACGGCCACGACGCTTTGGCCGTTGATCTCAATGATGCGGTGCCCCACGCGTACGCCGCCACGCTCTGCGATGCCCCCGCGCAGCAGGCTGCAGATGACACCGTTCTGGACACTGAAGCCCAGCTGGTACTTGGTGTCGGGCCGCTTGATCTTGACCTCGACGACGGGCGCGCAGGGCACCACGGTGAGCTTGACGACACTCTGGTGCTTGGTGTTCTTGACATACGCCTGGCAGGTGGACAGGGGCAGGCCGACCAGGCTGACGCCGTTGATGGCGATGATCTGGTCGCCGATGTTGAGCTGCGAGCAGCGGGCGGCCGGCCCGTTGTGGGCCATGTTGGCCACCACCACGGTGGGCAGCATGGAGCCCCAGCCGCTCTCCACGATCACCATGCCCAGGATCTCGCCCTTGTGCTTGGGCACCACCACCTCCTTCTGGCGCTCCTTCTTGGCGAACATCTCGAGCTCGTTGCCAAAGATCTCCTGCGAGTTGAGCACCTCCTGGTAGTCCATCTCCTTGACGAAGGACGAGTCCTCAATGCCGTTGGCCTTGAGGAACTCCATGTAGGCCACCTGGAAGGCCTGCCCGATGGACTGGGCGATGAACTGGGCCTCTTCCGACTCAAACACGTGGCAGACCATCTTCGGAGTGCGCCGCAGCTTACTCCCGCCCCCCGCATCATCCTCCAGAGTGCGCCGCCGTGCCATCAGCACCACCAGGTCCCCGATGTCCGCTATGTAGGAGATGCTCCGCAACGCATGGTCCATCATTATCTCCTGCAGCAGCAGCAGCACAAAGAGGAGGCCCCGTGATGACACGCGAGCCCTCTGCTCCAGCTGCAGCCCAGCACAGCATCCCCCAGGCCAAAGTACCACCACTACTGCTACAGCTGCTAGAAGCTGAACTTTCATGCCACGATGTAGAATTTTTTTTTCACCTTAACAACAACAAAAAGAAAACATGAGTGAGACTGGATGCATTTTCAGCAGTGGTTCCAAATAAGGCAACAGCAAAATATACTGACTATACTCGGGTACAACTCATCGCCACAGCCAGCAGTGCCTTCAAGTGGCGCGAAAGAGTACCTAAGTACCGCATTTTCGCGCGTATAGCTCACACTAAAAATGCAAAAATTTCAGGGGTGAAGTAGAGGTGCAGATTATATGCGAGGCATTTCCTTTGGCACAGCTTTACCGCAATGCACGTTTGGACATGATGCCCCTGCAGCAGTAATAGCGACTAAGCCACTTTTATTCCATTAACAGTGCTTTCTCTGCACACATAGCTCAACAATATACCAATATAAAAAAATATATGCGGCAAGTCCTCTAGTTCTTTTGCATAAACGAATGTGTAATGTTGCTTGAGTAGTAGCTTTGGTCCATCGTTTTATGTATAAAATCTGCGGGCAATACACGGGATATATTTTCTTATTCGTCGACGGAAAGTGGGGGTGCAGGTTATACACGCGAAAATATGGTACGAGTATTTCGACTGTGGCACAAGTCGTTTCTGTGATTTCTTTGGCTTTAAATCTGCTTACAATTTACTGCAGCAATAAAAAACAAACCACGCGAGAAAAAGAAGATGATGTCACACAATCTCCTTTCAAAACGCGCGCATTGACGTCTCGGTCCGTTGCTTCGGTGGAGTGATGCACTATGTGAGCTACCGCTGTTCTCAACTTGCCCTCAAGTATAGCTTTCTGCTGAACCCAGCAATTTACCCCTCCCATCTGCTTCTTAGCACCCACCACTGCAAGTAAGGTGTCCCAAACCTGCCGCCCAGTACTGTGGATACAAATGATGACTAATCTGTCCAGTTACTTGACACAACCAGCTCTGTGTTGTACCTTGAGGTCAGTGTTGAGCACCATGATTTTCTCGGTGGAGATGAACAGGTCCACTTCAGTACTGGGTTGCGCTTCTCCTTCGGGTGCCTGTGCAGAAGATGGAGAGCAAAGCATCTGATCATGCTCTGGCCATCTGCAGTTGAAATAGAATGCTTCAAAATACAAACAAGCTGCTCTTACACCACAGTGGAATGTGTACACAAGCACTTGCCCTTGCATTTTATTATAAACAAAAGGAACTCTCACCATATATATCGCTTACTGGCTTCTAGAAACCTAGCATTGACATCATTATCAGCGAAGATACAAACCCCAAGAAAAGTGCAGCCAAAATACTGGCAGCCTCACATTTCACGAACGAAGCACTACTAGGGAAAACTGTGGTGAACGTTCTGGGACATGTAACTCACCAGAGACTGCAGTTCCACGGAGCACAAGTGAAAGAGACAAGAAGGCCACAGGTTATCATTTTTTCAAATGAAGAACCAACAAGTTTCAGCTTTGCGAATATCTTTTTAAACCATGTTTTAAACAGGACTTTGAAACATGCATAGCTGTCGCAGTTACCCGTATAGGTCAATAAACAGCATCTATAAATGACGTTGTCAACTTACATGACAACTTACATGAATGTAATCTTGAATTCACAGCGCAAACGACAAACAAACAAGGACAAGAGGAAGAACAACTGTGTGACTCCCTCTCCCTCTCGACCTTGTTTGCTGTTTGCATGGTGAATTCAAGAATATGAAACACCCACTCGCCCAAGCACCGACGTTGAGCAGTTACATTTATAGCAGACACAATATATAGTTAAACTTTCAAGGCGCTACAAATGACGTTTTCAACTTTGGTGTAAACAATGTTTACATGGAAATGCTGTGTTCACACAAAGGAAAACAATATTTTTTGCAACTTCAAGAACTCGTATGAAATGCTACATCATAATACAGTGGATAGCTGATACTTTTAGCTAAACATGAACAGTGAAAATGTGAATAATCAAGCTGCACAAAAAACTGTCACGAAATGCTACCAAACTATGCCGTAGTGGACCATTACTCATCACTTATAACAGGCATGGAATCACGGTGGTACAAAGTTAAGTGCACAGCTTGTGTGATTAGTGGAGCAGGCTCCAAGACTGATGCCAGCCTGACCATGCAAATAGCTGCATTGATCGCAATTTGGTGCCAGCAGAGCTCACATAGCTGGAAGAAGAAAATCTGACTAATGCAAACACTTGAGCAGCAGCTCTGATATGAAAAAGTGAAGTAGCTTCCTGAGACAAGCAGTGGAAGGGTCTTAGTGATAACTCGCGCATCCTTTTGGAAAGCAGCCTTTGAGGCAGATGAACTGCACAGCATTTTGCCACAAACCTGCCCCAGAGCAGTGCCTCAGAGAAACCACAAGCCAACACAGGAGGGGAATGGTGCACGTTGATGTGATACAATGACGGTCCAGCGGAGATAGGAGTCATTTGGTCACAGGACTGCAATGGCTTTATTAACAAATCATTGTGATGGTCACCCCTTTCCTCACTAACATCATTCCTTCTTTCTCGGGAAGTTTGACACATTAATCAACCATCTTTGGTAACCTTTTGGTGTTGACCCAACAACAGTCCATGTAAAATATTGATGTCCTACCCCCACCTGACTGCAGAATCAAAACAGTTCAACGGGCACATCATTGTGACGGTCACCGTGCCCCCTACTAATGTCACCCCTCCTCTTCCCTTGAAAGGATGAGGAGCCGTCTGCAGGTGCAATGTTGTGTTGCCCTCCTGCCCATCGCGTAACGGATCACCATGCTTCCACTAACAAGGGTGCTCACCTTGATGCGTGACACTGCCTCCTCTGCCTGGATCATGCGGGTGGCCTTGGTGGGCTGCCCCTCACACACCAGCTGTGTCGACCCCAGGTAGCGGGCTCGGAAGAGCACCCCTTCAATCAGCACTGCCGGTTCGTGCACCAGCACTGCAAGGGGAAGGGCAACAGGCACACACACACACGCGCTCACGCCCGAGTCACAACGAGAACGACGACGGCAGGAGGCCTGGGCACGGACTTTCACAATGGTTCGGGTCAGGCTTTGCGGCTAAGCTTCCTTGCCATGCAAGCTACAACATGGTCAGCCTAAGCTTGTCGGCTAATTGAAGCGCACTTTTCCTTCCTCGTTTTAAATTCTGAAAAGCATGAAAACACCTGTGGTCTTGTCACTGCCTCACCCATACATGTTATGCAAATACCAGCCAGCACAGGTGAAGGCAGGGAAAACAATTTATTACACGGTGGCAATGAGGCTGCACAGACCAACTTTTGAAATTAGGCAACGATAGCACATTACACTACAGACACCAAGTTTGAGCTCAGGTGGCTGCTGTGTTTGTTGATCAAGAGAGTTTACACATTGAAGTAAATAGACTGGGAAGCTTTCAAGTAAAAGTAAACAGACGCTTTAGCGTACTACCGTAAAATTCCAAACAAGCGCCCCCCACCCATGTAAGGGCCCCCCCTAAATACAACGCTAACTTCAAATTTCAGCTTTATTCTAGGACCCCCCCTCACTCTAGTGTCCGCACCCCGAAATCCACAGCACCCATGCAACACTGGCATGCCACCTAATCCAATCCAATCGTGGATAGCAGCCCAATAGCCCGATCTCATAGCGCCATTTCTCGTTCTTTTGGCGGCAGCATGTGCTCGATTTTGTTGCCGAGGCATGGGCCACTGCACCCGAGGATACTGTGGTACTGTCCTGCAGGGGCTGTGGCATAAGCAACGCAGTAAACGGCTAGGAGGAAGGCGACTTGCATGGTGGGCTGGCAGATGTTGCAGTTAGGGCACCAGTAGACCGGGGTGGACTTCAAGTGGAATTCTATCTTTTATTTGGGACTGACTCAAAGGAGTTTTTTGACGGTTTTGAGAGAGATGACTCACATCCTTTGGCAAAATGTTAGGTGCATGTGCATTCCACGTTTTCTTCCTGTCTGGGGATCACTGTCACGGCCAACTTGCATTTTGGTGTCGTTCCGGGATAGCACCCCATCCCCACTTTGCCGGTGATCTCGACTTGCCTGCAGGGGGGCGCTTGCACGGAGTTTTATGGTATGTCCGCTATTTCTAGCCGTCCAAACCCAGTGTACAGGAGTGCACGCCCTTCATGCGATTGTGAGCAAAACCAAATGAGCTCAGCAGCAGCAAGTCTAGCACAACTAACCTACAAACAAACAAAAAAGAGCTTGCAATGAGCCAAAGTGCAAGCATTCTGAATATTACGAGGTAAGCTATGCAAGAACTATCTATTGAACAAAGACAAACTGTTCCTATGCAACGTTAGATTCCATAAGGCTTGCTCCTGATAATTGAAGCACATTAATCAGTTAAAACTTTTTCTTGTACAGTGCGCTTCAACTGAGAACTGCACTTTCAAATATTGACACCTTGCTTACAACAAAAAACTCTGCACCCAAAGCAAAAATTTGGGTCAGTTCCTGTAGCACTGCAATAACATGCATAGCACACTGCAATAAGCTGTGCCCCTCAATGGCTCGCCATGCCATCCGAACAGCAGTGAACCTCACAACCACTGCAGCACTGTAGCAAGGTGGCCATGGTGTGGCAATACATAATTTGCAACACATGAGGAGCCCACTATAGACCAGACTGTTGGTAGTCGTTTGACAAGATACAAGATGCAGACAAATTACGTTTGTTTTATTCGAAAGATTTCGTGTTTTCTAGTGTCTCCAGCACTTGTCCAGAAGCAAACGATGCTTTATTCACTGACAGATTAATTAATTTAAGTTAAAATTTTGATTCTCCCGCCAAATTGTGTTTTCATGATGCCCGCAATGACATAACAAGAGCAGGTCTTCAAGCTAAACCTAGTGCGCTGCGGAGCCTCGTTTACCACTAGTCAACCTAGATGGCGCCACCATACCGTGGCGGGCCATTTTCTGCCTTTGCCTTGTTTTTGACCGTATTTGTACCTGGCTCGTTTTTGTTAAGGTATAAAATAATCGTTTCGTGAAACATGGTGCTCGCTCGACAAATATGGTCACGGAAGACACCGTCGCTTACACCAATCGGCCAGTGTCATCTGAGACAAACCCAAAGCGCCACAGTGCTGTGCAGCTAAAACAAGCATAGTGCGCACAGTACCAACAGCAGTACGCATCGGTACTTCTATATTTACGTGTACTTTTGTAACTTCCGCTGTTTACCCCACCATTCTTACTGCTATAAGAGGAATGTGCCCCAAAATGTAAGTGCAAATAGCTCATTTGGCAAGCTTATAAGCCCTGCCTAATTTGTGTTTGTTTTTGCCGGCCTCCGCCAATCGCAGAGCTGGCTGGTATGACATCATAGGTTCTGTTGCGAGAAATGAACTAGTGGGTAGCATGGCCATTCCTTTTTTTCCTAATTATGTAGCTTATTCAAGCGAAGTTTACGTTAAAAGTGGTGTCAGCATGATTCTAACGAGGCAATCTTTCGAATGAACCAAACTTGTGTTTTGTCTGCATGGCCCCTTTAAGCGTGGCCCAATCTGCCAAAACCAGCAGCGAAAGGGATGCAGTTGCTCATGCAAGAGGGGAGAAACCCACTTGTAATGCATGCTGAAGCCCTTTGGCTTCCCTCGCTCAGCCTTCCCAGGAATGTCACAAAAGTTATTTCAACAACCGTGGGCAACCTTGCCAGTTGTGAGCGGCCCACATACAGAACAAAACTCAAAATTGTTTGCAACTTAGGGTCTTTACCAACCATGATACTCCTCTTTAAGCCTCTGTAGCCGATTCGTCTCGCAATAATGCAACGCAGTGGTACGTTTTTCCTTTCAATAATCGCGAATGCCCAATCTGCCCTCTCCACAAGTCATTTCAGCTTAGATCCACAAGCCATAATAAGGCTGCATACACTCAAGCGGACTTCTCCCTTGAAAAACAAAAGCAAAGGCACTGGCAAAAGCAGGAAGAAAGGAAAGTGGCAAGCGGTGCGCTTGAGAGAAGGACTCACCCAGAGGAGGGACAGTGTTGGTGATCCAGGCGGGGTGAGACAGCAAAGGGGTGAGTGAAGACAAGAGAAGCAGGTGAAGACAGTGCCGAGGAAAACCGAGCAGCGAAACACCCAGCCGAGGCATTGTTGGACATTACACAAGTGTTGTTCCCATTGCAAAAGAGCATTACAGCCTTTCCCAGCTCCATGAACGAGAATGAGCTAGCAAGTGACCACCCACTTAGAGAAAGAAAAAAATATTGCTGTGTCCAGAGTGCAGCATGTCATCAAGACCATGAAAACCACCGTGCTTGTACACAACTTTTTTACCTCGTCCTGTGCTCTTCACAGGTTCTGTTCTTGCTATCGAGGAAAAAAACAAACAGAAAAAAAGAAAGAAAGAAAATAAATCTGTTTAAAGCTGTTTCGGACCCTTGTGCTTCTTTCATCTCAGGAGCCGAGCTCTCTGGAAAGTTGAATGTGACCAGAAAAAAAAAAAAATGGGTGGCACCACTCACCTTCCTTTGAGGTGTTTTTCTTTTTCCCCACAGAATTCTGGGCCTGTGAGAACCACAAGGGACACAAGCGATGCAAGGGGAGGCCACACAGAAAGAGTGGAGTGCAGAGGGCAATGCGCCTTGGGGAGCCCGGCTTACCTTGTCGTCAAAGAAGCCCCGGTCATCCGACCGCTGCGCACCGAGCAGCCGGTCAGTTTCCTGATCTGTGTCGCAGTCTGGGCCGGGGGGCATGCACAAGTGGCCGGGTTAGTGCACCGCACTCCACACACAGTAGTCGTTCACATTGTCACACCAAAGGCACGATGCTCTCGCAACCGGCGTCAGGATAGCTGTGTCTTAGCCCCAAACTGAACGAGTGATCAGGGACAGCTCTATTCGCAGTGCAAAAACCAAAAGACCAGGGTTGGGAAAACGCACATTGTGATTAAGTTAACGTTCTTGCTGGGAGTGGCTCACATGCGTCGGGTCTGTATTCAGACCCTGTCGTCTATTTATAAATTTCACAGTTGATTCCCATAACGTTGTTTCTAATTAGAAGGCTATACAAGTCTGAGGCAGACTTCCTCGGACGAATGCGTTGTTTGCTTCTTGCCATTCACACAACATGGAAGAAAAATGGCATACTAATGCAGATTTAAATCAGTGGCTCATTTATGCAAGAGCATACCCAATAAGTTTACATAACTGTTGTTACTTAGGCAGTGAAACCTGCCACCGCCCAGACGCGACTCATGACTCAAGATATGTTCATGATCCCAGACAGGCCATCTTTGCCACCTTTTTGGCAAGGATCTCATGACTATGGAGAAAAAAGCACTCAGAAGATGAAACATCTCTCTTCTGTGGCCGCAGAATGTGTACACGAGCAGCGCAGCAGTGAAGGGCAATTTGCTGTTAACTGATTTGATTGATTGTAGGGTTTAACGCGCCAATGCTACGCAGGCAATGAGGCGCGCCGTAGTGGAGGGCTCCGAATTAATTTTGACCCCCTGGGGATCTTTAAGTGCGCCGAAATCTCGAACACACTGGAGTTTTCGCTTTTCGCCTCCATCAGAAAAGCGGCCGCCGCAGCCGGGAGTTGAACCCTGCGTCCTCGGGCTCAGCAGCACAACGCCTTAGCCACTGAGCCACCGTGCTGGGTTGCTTATGAAGCTGAGGAACCATATTTAGCAACACAAAGAAAAGATGCAGGCTACTTACAAAAACGCTATCCTACCATACCTTTTCAGAGTGTGTAAGGTGCGGCAGAGGAAATTGACATTTACGACTTTTTCTTTTTGTCCTTTTGCATGTTGGCGGTGGATGTGGACTGAGTACAAAATGCAAGCAAGAGCAAGTGCAGCTTTATAACATAGAGCTGCACTTTTCCTTTTCTTCAAAGCTCTATTTGATACAAAACAAAATAATTCAGCAACACGCTAGAATTGTTGCCGCAACAGTTGAAAGAACAGGGAGTCCTGCACATCACAGGCTATAGTGTGAACGAAAAGAAAGACGAAGACAACACCAGCAGCACATGCACTACACGTTGACACCTCCACCTTCGTTTGCAGTGTAGTTCAATTCCAATTTGTTTTATTAAATAGGTCCAACAATTTACTTTGCTTAGATCTATTTCGATTTCACCTGGATAGCCCACAAACAAGCATAAACGAGAGAAAATATTAATCGAATGCACACTATGGTATGACATTTGACTAGAAAACAGACGTTCAATTATGCCTTCAAAGTAATGTGCATGTAATTTGTATGTTAAGGTTTGGCAAAATCTGCCAATGAAGCTCGGTTTCCAGTTATATGTTGTCTGGCGGCACATGAGCTCTGGGTGCTGCAATGTAAGCTGGAGAAATAACTATGGAGAAAAGAAGACACAAACGGGAGTGCAAAGGGGAATGTCATCTGTTAAAATCAGCATAGCAATGGAGGCTTCACTTGCAAATAACAGTAAACAAACGTCGCCCTTTAGGTTACACACCTTCATTGTGGCACCTTTTGCCACACCGAATTTATCTTTCCGAAAAGAGGTGTGTCCTCAAGCAAGGCAAGAAACTGCCACTTAGCAGGCATGAGCCGCCCTGCTTGATAAATGGCCACTGCCATCTGACGCTCACGCACACTTACAGCTACTCCGGTGCAACGCATCCTTACTCGAAGCAATAGGCCGATACGCACTAGAGAGTGGTCTCTACAAAGGAGTATAGAGCGGGCCTGACCATGTGTTTTTTTAGGCGGCCCACAAGAACGAAGACGCCCTCGAAAAGACCTATGATCCCACAATGAACTTTAGTGGTATCCCTCTTCATCCCCTCCCCACTTACCTCCTTCCCCCCAAAGGGCTCCGTGCCTCCTTTAAATAAAGCATATTCATTCATTCATTCATACTTGGTATCATCCCAAGTTTCTGTAAAGAGCAGCAGCTCTGGATGGGAATGCGATTGTGACTTCACCTGGCGTGCAGTATCAAAAAATGCTTTTTTCTCCTTCCTAAAATGGCTTTTCCAAGTCGCCCGCTTGCGCTTGTGTTGCATTAAGAGTTATAGATCCTAAGTGCTTTTCTCTCCATGCTCATGAGGCATTGCATACACAATATGTGCCACAAGGTACTGGGCAAGCACTTTGTTTACACTGTGTGCCAAACGGCGTCAGTACCAAAGGCCTCTCCCAAACTGTTTGCAAGGAATTTAGCAAAACTCAAGTACTCCACACATTTTACTGAACGAACGAAATTGGACAGTGCTTCTTAGATGTAGTGCACGTTCAGACATAACGATTTAGTGAAGTAACCAATTTAACAATGCACACTCAGGGTCATGCAGTGCAGCCACATGCCATTCTCCGACAAACTCACCATCTTCGGCCACATGGTCCTCCCGGGTAGACTGTGAAAGCCTGCAAACAATGGCATTATCACGTTACCCCAGTCAAAAATTATGTTTTGTAGCAAAGGGAAGCCCTTTTTCAAGGTTGATAGCAGTGGTGGTTTCCTCACAGCATGGCCAAGCCTTTTACATGGACCTGGTGAACAAGCAGCGCCAGTATCACAAGACATGCCTAAGAAGCTTAAACATGGAACACATTTTGAACACGGCAATGAAACCAGCCCAGTAATTAAACTACGTTGTCGGGTACACCCAAGACAAATATCAGTCTTCTGTGCGGAGCTGAAAGCTAGCAATATTCCTTTAAAGCCGGTAGCCCCTCTCATGAGCCTAATTCAAGCCCTACCAAAATTTTATTTTGCTTGAAACATAACTGTTATGCAAGCGCATCAGAAGACAACCATCCTCACTGCTCGCTGGTCACTGGTAGCCTTATTAATGTCAGACCCTTCCAAGTCCCGACAATAGGCTTAGTCATAAGGCCTGTTCACACTTGCGACTGGAGTGACAAAAGCAACGTGAAAAGCAAAAGCAACTCTTGTTCCATCACTCCCGTCACTGTTGTTGGTTGTTCACAACAAAATTTTTGTCACTGCGACAAGAATGACTTCAGTGATGCGACAAGAGCGATGTTGCATGACCAGAGCAACAGCATTAACATCGCTTTTGCCTCTCTAGTCGCAAGTGTGAATGGGCCTATACATGTGCCTTGTGCCAAATTTTCTGGCCTTCTGCCAAATTTTCTGGAGTTTTACACATTAAGAGACGCCACACAAACTCCTGCATCCATCTAAAAAGCTACAGGCAGCTGCTAAAAGGCAGCATTGAACTAACTTTAACAGAAAAGCAAGCTTCTCTAGTTAAATTCAAAACTTGTGGCGAAGTACTTAGCCTGTTTCAACTACTGGTAGTGAATTTCACGAAACAAGTGCCGGGAGGCTGCAACAGGTGTGCAACTTGAAGAGGAACTTAGCTCAAGCAAGAGTCAAAAAAGAGACCTTTCCCTCTCAGCCCTTGTACTATGCAAGAATTAGCTGCCTCAACATTTGGTTTCTTGCCTGTGCCCGATGCCACAATAAGCATTGAAAAAGTTACCACTATCGAAAAAGTCATCCAGACGTAATGCAAGCAGTGCAGCAAAAACGAGACAACTAAGAGAAGACCACAGAGGACAAGTTCTTGAACACTCGCAGGACGCTTGTCCTTTGTGGCGTTTCCTTTTTTTTTTTGTATCATCTTTACTGCACTGCTCTAGCAGTGAACTCACTCGCAGATAAGGCCGAATTCCCTTCAGAGCTGGTTTACACCACACTCAGGTACAACTGCAGCGGTCACCAACGAGCTTTGGCGGTCGTTAAACCAGTTTATGGACGACGCAGAAGCTCCTACCACCGGTTCCAGGCCCGGATATACTGCTAGAACTACAGCCTGTCACGGCCGAAGCCAGTGATAAAAAAACTAAGATTTACCTTTTCTGTGTTTTTATTTTTACCATTCATTTTTAAATTCTTTCACAGCAGCCTTAGATTGACATAAAAATGTGAAATAAATGGGTTCAACAACAACAGCTCACCTTACAGGGACACTGAAGTAAACTTGTCAAGCTCCCGTTTTTGCTTGCACTGCGTAGACTGGCTCAAATTAACACACTTTTCATCGTTTATCCGGGTGATAAGTCAGTAATGATTTGATAAAGCCCGAAAGAAGAAAAACAACCATGCACGGTCTGTGGCGGCCGCACCAACTAAAGGCTGTGACGTCGGGAGGAGGAGCGCCGTGATTGGACGATGTTTAAGATTAGCATTCAAACAAGTTTCGGTTTCGGTTCTGTAAAACAACATGCTTGACATCCGACGTTATTGTTGGATGGGCGTTCTCGATATCTCAATAATCGCCATACCGTGCTTCTGCCATGTTGTCGGCCGCAAAATGCCTAAGATAAGCCTCCCAGGACGGCTTGGAATCGTAGCAATCACTAGCCGAGGCTTACGCAGTGGATGAACGCCCTCCGCGTCACCACAGACACGCAAATGCCATGCACTTTTCCCCCATATTTGGAGCTTGCCTCACTCGTGCCTGTTTCGTGAAAAGCGTGTTCACACCAAGCCAAGGGTCTGCTGATTCTGGCCTGTGCCTGCTGCCCGCAAGCAGTTGGTGCTTACGGCAACAGCACGCCGAGAATTCGCTAGCCCATCAGTGTCAGTCTGCGCGCGTTCTGCGAACTCGCTCGTGGAGCAGGGCACGTTAGGCCCAAAAAAAGTGAGTTCAGTATACAAACCATCGGCCGAAAACAAAAAGGTCAACTTACAAAAAAAAAATATATATATATCATCGGGGATTCGAGCTTGCAACTTGCAAAATAACATGCCTAGCACTCCCGACCACTCAGCCACAAGCCAGTGCTGCCGGCATTTGAAATATGAGGTATATACTGTATAACCAGTTAACACTTTTATTTAGTTTTAGCCTTCCCGGCAGGTTAGGTGACTATTCGTTGTATAGCGCATGTGCAGTAAGCGTCCCGCAAATTTCCACAATTTCTCATGTCTAACAATTGCATTTCTTAGACGGAAAAGCATTCTCAGATGTGTGGTCGTGCTACTGAGCCCTGTGCTTGTTCACCCAGCGCAAGGAAGTGCTTCCTGCTCCCTACTTTTACGATGTACGGTAAAAGTTTCAGTAGATTTTATTTCTTTAGTACCTATATTGACTTCACTGACTCTTCTCCCACCTTCAAGTGGCCTTAGATTTCCTACTAGCGTACCAGTCAGCGAAGCATCGGTGCGCTTGCCCAGCGCTTGTGTGGAGCGACGTGGACTTGGGGCTTGATACCGTGTACAAATTAACAAAGTAAAAAAAGGCACACTCTTCCATTCACAAATGTGTTGTGGCTTAGGTTCAAATGAGCATACGAATCGCGACGACCTGTCAGCGGCCGGCTGACTGAATGCCGGGCTTACTGCCTCAGTCGGAAGGTCAACGAGCCGTGCATTAGCGCAGTCAAGCCAAGTCATTTCATCCTGACATCACATGAAAATGACATAGAGGATGCAGAGAGGAAGACAGTGGTTTTGAATTGATTTTGTGATTTTGCTACTAAATAAATTTGCGTAAACGCACTCAGTGTGGTCGAAACATGGCCTATAGACTCCGGACTACAATTTGCACTAGTAATCCCGCAATGTTTACAAATCGCTTCAGTGTCCCTTTAATGCACTGACAAAAAAGGAAAATTTTGTACAAAAAGCTAATATATATATATAAAAAAAGGAAAACAGATAAAAGATGGCATAGCATTAAGTAATGAAATCTTTAAAAGTTAATTCCTCTTCTGGTGAGAACATCATGATGGAGCAAGAAGTGGTGAGAACATCATGATGGGTGCATTTATACGTATGGAAGCACACAAACACCACGCCATCTACTTGTCCCCAATGCAAGGAGTAGCTGGCCTGTCCCCCAGTCCGACGGGGATTACTCCACTAGATCACAGAATCCTGCTTTTCAATTAGTGCAGAGTAGATTATTATGACAATGCACCATGGTATTGGCATCCTGTTGGCATGACTTATGCCGAACCTTAGCACACAAGTTCATAATGGCGTGAAGCACTTATCGCTACCACCGTCCCTCACAGCATGAGGCATGATTTGAACCCTACTTAGCACAAGGCTCTGCATACACAACTGTTCCTCTAGCAAGCAAAGCCAGCAGACTTTTTCTGCATCAGCCTCGCACATTTTGGGCCGTAATTAGATGCAAGCATAAGGAACAAAACAAAAAGCTGGCCCCACGCAACCACCAGCTTTGGTTGCCATCAAGTTCTCCGTAAAGGGGTTCGTGAAATATACACGGCCTTTGTCAAAAGTGAATCAGCTGACAGGTCTCCTGAGTAAGCAGACGACACACTACTAGCCCCCTGGAAACAACCAAGCTAGAGAGAGAATAGCCTTTAATGATACTGGTGAGTTTAGTCTGGCAAAGGCACCACCAAGCTAGAGGGTAATCTCTGCAAGCACTTAACAAACTCAGACGACGTCATCTTAGCACAAGGCAAGGTGGTACCTGGGCACCCAGACCGGCGGCGCATCCCCTCTCTCGGTGGGGCCGCAGCTCTTGAGTGCCAGCCGCTTGCTGTGCTGGATGGCCTGCTGGATCTCGCGGATGGCGTCCGACACGACGTCGTCCGTCGGCTGCGGTGGCCCCGCGGAGCCCTCGTTGTCCGACAGGTGGCCGCTGGACAGGCCGTCCTCCAGGACGGGCATGGCCAGGGGAGCGTCGGCCGAGCCGGCCAGGGACATGGCCTCGCTCGCCGACTCGCAGTCCGTGCCGTCGGGCGACAGCGTCAGGTTGCGCGTCTGCTCGTCCATCTGCTCGCCCGTCTCCGTGCTGCTGTTGCTGCGCGGCCGTGGGCTGAGCCTTCGCGGGCTGCCAGAGTCGGGGCTCGCCGGCGTGTTGCCGCCGCCCCCGAGTCGCGCCGGGCTCGGGGGCCTCGGGCTGGGCGGGGTCCGGGGGCTTGGCGTGGCCCCCGCCAGCCGCTGGCCCACGTACGAGCTGCCGCACACCGTGCCCGCTTCCTCCGCATCCTGGGCGTCGGCGGCGGCGGCCACGCGCTGCGGGTAGCCCGGTCGCGGGCCGTAACGGCGCGGCGAGCCTTCGTACTGCGCGATGGGCACATTGCCGATGAGCCTCGGCGGCGCGGTGCGCTCGTCGATGTCGTCGTACACCTCAGCACCGCAGACAGGCGCCTCGTAAACGAGCGGTTCGTCCTCCCACGCCTCGGCGGTGTCTCGCTGGCGCCTCTTTGCCCGGCTCCGGCTCTTGCAGAATATCTCCCGGCCGCCGGCGATCTCTATTCGCGACGGGGTGTCGTACGCGCTCACCACGGAGCCGTCCTCCATGGGGTGGTGGTTGTTGTTCAGGCTGTCCGCCTCATCGTCGTCGTCTGGGGAGTGGCCGTCGTGACGACCTCGGCACTTGGGGAAGAGCCGCGCCACTTCGTCCGTGTCGCTGCTCGCCTCGCTCGACGGATGCATGCTGCCCACGGCTCCTCAGCGACCTGCGACGACCGCCGGGGCCCATTGCATAACCAGCGAGAGGTGGCAGACGCATGCTTTCTGAGCGCTGCGATGCCAGGCGCATATGCAAGAAGGTGCACGCGCCCTCACGCTTATCCGACAGCCACTTTAGACACGCCAGATCGCAGCTCACCCAATCGCGGAAAGGCTCGGGTTGACCCAACCCCAGGCTGGTAGCATTGAACCCTTGGCTGCACCGGTTCAGAATCGATCGGCGTAAGCAGATGATTCATGCTTGACAGAGCACCACACCTTGGAGCACGATACTTCTGTCGGAAGCCCGTACTTAACTGTGCACACAATATGTAGCAAGCTTCGTGTCTACGGGACAACGCCTTATTCAGAGCGATCGGAGAGTATTCAGAAAGAGTTCAGGGAACAGCGGAGCCGGTACGCTGCCACAGCTTCGCGTATATAGCTTGCACAAAGACAGACCCTGGCCACACAGCCTCATTCGCGCGGTGCGGGTGGTGAAGGCTGCATTGAGAGCCGAAGCCCGCTCGAATCTCGTCCAAGCGAGCGCACAGCGACACAAGCCCTGGACACGGAAAAAGAGCATCAGCTGAGGCGTTAGGCTTACCCAGTACTGAGGTAGACAGCCCCTGTAAGCAGGGCTATGGCGGAAGGCATGGATACACGCGAGCGATCAGACTTGGTCCCCGGGCCCAGCACGGCCTCACCGATGCTTCACATGGGCTGCCAGGGCCGAGCCCATGACGTCGTTCGCCAAGCGAACGAGCATACCCAGCTTTCACGGGTACCCATCACTCGAGTACGGCCTCGGCGGCTACGATCGCAACTCGACGTCGCACCCTCGAACGCAGAAGCACCCGCCGGAGTTGTCGGACAGCGCCAACGCCTCCTAAAAAAACTATGCCTGGAACGTCGCTCTTTTTCCCATGGAGAGCTCCCTGCCGCGTGTTGTGACCAGGCGCCGTGCGAGAGCGCTCGCCTTCGTACCGCTTGGTCACGTGACATTACCGGAGCAGCCAATGGAGTAGCCGGGAGCAGCCGGCCTCCGCGCTGTCCGCCGGCGGAGGCCGCGAGCCCGCGAGCTTCCGTCGGCGTAGATTTCAGCGCAGCCGACGCCGCGCTGAAACCTACCTGCAACTCTGCAGCAAAATTTTGCACTGAAACAAACTGGCCAGCCTCAAAAAAATACCCGTAAGGTGACCCGCGTGATGTAGTCATCCAGCCACAGCAGTGGTATCTTTTTTTTTTCCTGGGAGATTTTGTGCGTGCGTGCGTGCATGGGAACGCGCAACACAGTGAGCGCTCGAGTGCTCCTACTTCGGGGTCATCTTCGGGGTGCCTGCCGCGCGGACTGGGTCCGGCTGCTCGCCGTTGCCGGTCCGCCGGGCCCCTGCCGTAGGTGCTAGCGCCTCGATGACCTGCTGGACGGCCCAGTGCTAATATTCCGGGTTTTCGCTCCCTGCGGCTGCTTCTAGTCGCGGTGGGATCCTTCCTGACTAGTCTTCTTCCGGGTGTTTGGTGCAATAACCCAGGATGTGCATGAAGCTCGCCGTCTCTCATCGGCAGCCTTTGCACTTGTCGGTCGGTTGCGTCTCAGGGTACATGCGATGTATCAGTAACGGGCTGGGTAGCGAGCCGGTCTGCAGCTGTCTAAATAAAACGTCTTGTTCTCGACTCAACCTCGGGCATGGGGGCGGGAGAGTTCTGCGAGCCAAGCAGAAAGCCTTCGTTATTTCGCTGGACTCGGTCATTCAATCTTTCGTGCTGAACCACATCGGGCGGTCTGCCGAGGTGCGGTCCGTCGAGTGCTCGCGCCTCGGTATGTGTTCCGTCTCGTTGTGGTTGGTCATCGCTCGGCGAACCGAATTAAGGCACTTCGACCGTGCCTATTTTGGCCTGTGCCAGGCCTACGTCTTGATATGCTCTTTCGTTTACCTAAAATGAGTTTCAAGAAAGTGGAATTCATTTTATTTCGCAATTTGTTGTCTCGCAACAGCGATAAAGAAGCCGCTTGAGTGTTGTGCGGTGACAAAGCGCGGTCGGCAAGGTGTCGTCTGCTCGCGGAACGGGCGGCTCTGCCCCCGGCGGCCGCGGGCCGGCTTGTTTACAGGAGCGACCGCCAGAGGCGCTCGCCTTCGTACCGAAGGGGGAGAGAAAAATCAGAGGGTAGGGCAGCGAGTTCGCGGCTCACGTTCCAGGCATAGTTTTTTTTAGGAGGCGTTGACAGCGCATGAGCGGTTGTTTCGGTTTTGCTTTTTGTGCACGCAGCGGCATCTGGTTTTTCACTCGTTCCGCAAAAAAACATGATTAATAATTTTCACGCCAGGACTCGTACATTTTTTGTGTCACGGAATTAGAGCGCAGCATTATGTTGCGCACGAAAAATCCCACGTAGCTAATTATAATCAGCTGTAAATCCGTCTCCGCCCATGTTTCTCAGCTGGCCAGCCTGAAAACTACAGTGAATATTCTGCTCCATGATATTGATGATATTCTGGTTCACTGTACTGAAATATAGGGATCGCGCGTAGGGGATGCATAGCGATAACTGAACGCCAACCTCCAATAAATACAAAATAAAATTTGAAATGTAATCAACGCTCAACAGGGGTTACTTTAGCCACTTCGGAAAGTAACATTTGAATTTTTCAATTTTCTGCATCACGAAAAAACTCGCCCAATCTGTAGTAATTCTGTTCCCGCAACTGGCGCGTTTAACTACAAATTTTATGAAGGCGGTAGCCTCAAGTGCCCCACTGCGCTATCTCCACCGGCTGCCAGCGGTGGAAGGAAAGTTGTTGTTGTTCCTTTTTGTTTGTGGCGCATACCCACTTGGGGGATTGGCCAGGATCGGGAGATATATTGGGGCTAATGCGCGGCAAAAGAACGTGATGGAACGCGATTGGAGCACGTGCACCGTGCACGCCATCTGCGCAGTTGGGGAAGCTGCTGCACGTGTTACCAGTGTGCCGAGACGCAAACGCGGTGCCACTCTAGCGACTCTAGTGCACCACTAATACCCCTGTCAAACGTGCCTATTTAAGTGCACTTCCGCCGAGTGCACTCGGGCTTCCCAAGTGACACTTAGGCTGCGCGCTGCTAAACGACGAAATAAAGTGCCCTTGGCCGTGATGTCAGTGACGATAGCTGGCGTAAATATTACGCAAAATTACTTGAAATCCCCTCTCTTTATCACGTGAGGAATATTGTAAACAATTCGTTGTGTTTGAATTGTTTAAAATCGCAATCGGCGCATCGCACAAGACCACAAAAACAGAGTCGGGACGGCGACTGAACTGTTATTCACTGCGCAGTGAATGACAGCTGCATTATTGTTCGGGGGAAATTATCTGAAAGCGTTGAATACAACGGAAATAGGCTGAAACACGAACACAATCACAGGGCCACAAGAAACCACCTACGAGAACGCCGCAGAGAACGGCTGCCATGGAGCAAAACACCCACCAGGCGGCGCTGGCACGTTGTTGAGAGAGAGGTTACTTTCTTATTTTTCGTCGCTGCTTCAATTTTTGTAAAAGTAAACAAGCAATATATCTATAATTAACTTTTAACGTTACTTATTATCATCTAAACGCTCGCGGTTTTACGTTAATTTTTCCGATTTTCGGACTTCTGTTCACGAGATTACTTACTCGGCGAGCTGGCCCCGGTAAAGTGTGTTTGGGGACCACACTCAGCTTAAAGTGCGTTCCTTGTAAAGTGTCATTCGCGTTTGCCGTTTAGCTGCTCCCGAATGATACCCCTGTCAAACGTGCCTATTTAAGTGCACTTCCGCCGAGTGCACTCGGGCTTCCCAAGTGACACTTAGGCTGCGCGCTGCTAAACGACGAAATAAAGTGCCCTTGGCCGTGATGTCAGTGACGATAGCCGGCGTAAATATTACGCAAAATTACTTGAAATCCCCCCTCTTTATCACGTGAGGAATATTGTAAACAATTCGTTGTGTTTGAATTGTTTAAAATCGCAATCGGCGCATCGCACAAGACCACAAAAACAGAGTCGGGACGGCGACTGAACACCGGCGCTTTTATCTTCACTGTTATTCACTGCGCAGTGAATGACAGCTGCATTATTGTTCGGGGGAAATTATCTGAAAGCGTTGAATACAACGGAAATAGGCTGAAACACGAACACAATCACAGGGCCACAAGAAACCACCTACGAGAACGCCGCAGAGAACGGCTGCCATGGAGCAAAACACCCACCAGGCGGCGCTGGCACGTTGTTGAGAGAGAGGTTATTTTCTTATTTTTCGTAGCTGCTTCAATTTTTGTAAAGGTAAATAAGCAATATATCTATAATTAACTTTTAACGTTACTTATCATCTAAACGCTCGCGGTTTTACGTTAATTTTTCCGATTTTCGGACTTCTGTTCACGAGATTACTCACTCGGCGAGCTGGCCCCGGTAAAGTGTGTTTGGGGACCACACTCAGCTTAAAGTGCGTTCCTTGTAAAGTGTCATTCGCGTTTGCCGTTTAGCTGCTCCCGAATGACATTTTATCCAAGTGCACTTAAATAGGCACGTTTGACAGGGGTATCACATTTTATCCAAGTGCACTCCGTGTAAGTGCACTTAAATAGGCACGTTTGACAGGGGTATAAGTCGATGCGCACCGCCAGGCCTTTTTTTTTTTTTTTTTAATTCGAAAGTTTGCCATCCGGCATAATAGATGTATGCATTTACAGAAACACGAACAAGTTAGTTTCGTGTATAAAGTTCAGGAGTTGTCGTTGAGACGGTCCATGCACTCACCGTTGCCGGTCAGGCTTGTCGTTTGAGCATTTAAGCAGACCTCAAAGCCCGGAGAATTTTCTGAACAGCTTCGTCTCAACAAGCTCTTTACTGGACCGAGATGACTCCTACTCGCCTGTTCGGCCAGTTCCTCACAGCGTTGCGAGGAATTAAGAGAACTTTAGCTAGAAACGCTGGGCTTCGTGCACCAAGGTCTTCTCAATTTGTCATCTTGGGCTGCCCACAACTACCCAAGAGCCGCTCCATTCTTTTCGCAGCAATATCTGTTCGTCGCACCAAAAAACCTCGAAGTGCCTTGCCCCACTAGTGCAAGCGCAGCCCTGGACTCCCCAAGAACTACCCAGAAAATACACAAGGCAACTTAGGCAATAACAAATCATAATGAAGGGTACACGAGGTTCCAAACCACAATTAGCTTTTAATACAAAAAATTTTTTCGAAGTAAACCAGAAGCGGCAGCTCGTTACACAATATTACATATGTAATTTTCGTCCACTAATGTGGCTGAAATGGTTAAGGGATTTGGAAAATCTCTCCTCCACCCTTCCTTTTATTTATTTAGTGCAGCTGCACAACTTTTATATCATAACACATTGCAAACATGTGCTGAACTTATACACCCGAGACCGCTACTTCAGCTAGTGAAACTTGTTAAAACTGAAATCTAGACAAGTATCACTCCACGAACGCCAGCACTGTTTTACAGAAACACGCCCCCACAGTGCACACATCAGTGACTGAAAAATGCATTGCAGGAAATCAAAATACACACGCTGCAGTGCTTTCTCAAAGAAGCTTTAAAATGGATAAATACACCAAACAACGCTCGCACATCATCAAGTAAAAATCAAGCAACAAACGTGAAGGTCCACAAATGCTTTTATTCGTGGAGCAGCTCTTTGTGCGCCCGTGACCAACGCTCCGACAGACATGGCGGCGACAAGGGAACAAAATAAAACAGGACGTCCGCACTGTATAGAATAGACCGTCGGTCCTTTCCATTATCTTTACAAGGTGTTTTTTTCTCCTAGAGATTAAAAAAAAAAAACTCAGGGGACCCAACGGGGGTGTGACGAGAGAAGTGGCCAGAGGCAGCAGCAAGCACGGTGGTGGGTAGTTAGGCCTGCCGACGATTATAACTTGTCGAAGTACTGGTCCAGGTCTGGCAGGGAGTCCTTGAGCCCCTTGCGCTTGCGGGTGTCCATGACAACGGTGTAGGGGCGAGACTTGCCGTCCAGGGGGTCACCGGGCAGGATCTGCCAGTGGTCGAACACGCACTGCGGGAACGCCTGGCCACCAGTGTTGGAACGCAGGTCGGCTGTGAAGCCTGCAAGGAAGACAGCCTGTCAGCTTCCCCAAGTGCTTAGCAAGCGCACGGTGCATGTCAAAGTAAAACCCCCGCAGTGCACATTAGGTGACCTACGATATCAATTATAAAGGAAGTGCTGCAAATACAGTCAAACCTCAATGTAACGAAGTCGCTAAAATTCATAATGCACTTCACGCAAGCCACAGGCACACTGACGCAGCTGTGAAACCACCCGTACGATGCAGATAGCTCCAATGACCGCTTCTAACCCCTCACTGAAACGCAACACGAAGAACAAACGAAGTTGTTCATGCGAGAAAAAGGCTGAACGTGGGTGAAATTTGCACTGGAAAACGACATACACGCCGCTTAGGAAAGCGCCCATCAAATATCCTCCACAGTGCTAAACCTCATAGCCTCCAGCGGGGTCAGCTAGTATACCCGGGCGCTTCGAAGCTCCCACCATAGGATGTGTTGTGTGCCTTCCCCTCTGGCAGAGGCAGAAGCCGCTGCTGGCAGGCCATTGCAGATGCGGGCGTGAAAAAAATGTGCGCACAAGGCTCATATGCTTTGCCACGCACTTCATGGAATGATGGAACCAATGAGCATGCACGAACTCAAAGGGCAAAGCTGTGGTGCCATACACAGTTTGTGGGCAAGGAGCTCAGTGGCACTCTGCATCTGGGGTGGCTTGTGTCGCCATTCGAGTTTTAGCGAGACAGAAAGAAAAGGCTTACCAAACGACTCGTTGACAGGCAGATAGGCCTTGACCACGAACATGGGAGTGCCGGCCACTTGGGACTCCTCGAAGACGTGACCTCGGCGACGGTTGAGCACTCCGTAGATGCCTCCGACCGCGTTCTCTGGGCACTGGATCTCCACCAGGTAGACGGGCTCCATCATCCTGGGAGAGGCGGTCAGCATGCAGGCGTACAGGCACCGACGGGCCGTGGGAATGATCTGGCCACCGCCACGGTGAATGGCGTCAGCGTGCAGGGTGACGTCGTGGATGTTGAAGCGGACGCCGCGCATGTTCTCTTCGCACAGCACCGACTCCTTGGTGGCCCACTGGAAGCCAGCCACGACAGAGTCCTTGATCTCGTTCAGGTACTGCACTCCCTTGGTGACATCCACCAGCAGGTTGGGGCCCGTACCCTCGGGTCCAAAGGCCCAGATCTTACGGGCCTCGGTGGCGTCCCACTCGTACTTGTCCGAAAGGTAGCGGGCACGGATCTTGAAGTCGTCACGAGGGTTCACTTGGCCCTGGCAAGAGGACGGGGAGGTGCTTGTTAGCAGTATTCACCGCTGCCCCTGCTGCTGGGGCTCACCATATCAACACATTTTTTGTGCGTCTACAAGCAGAGCTGGACCACTGCACCACACATTTTTCGACTCTGAAGCTGCAGTCAACTGTCCCCTTTCTCTGCTGTTCAGTGTACACAATACAGCAAAAAGTAACCTCAGCGCCACACGCTAATAACTGTATAAGTGTCATGTGGCAGCACACATCTGTCAGAAGCCTGGGACGGAAGCAAATCAGGTGCTGGACTGCAGGTGAAATGCACATGTTGGTTTACAACCATATCTCTCTCCAAATTCAAGGGGGACATGTGGCAAGTAGAACGAATATTTATGGAGCACATTGAATCAAAGTAGCAGCATTTATGTAACTAACCATTCTAATAGCAGAACTGAAATCTGTTTAAAGATAGCTTCCGAACAAGGCCTGGAGCTCTTTCCATCTCATCGCGCCTCCAAAGCACTGTGGAAGCGGCGACGTCACCGACCAGGTGCAAGCCCACCTAGAGAAACAAGGCAAGGTTCGAGATGTGCACAGCCATTGGCTCCGCTCTGTGGTATGTCACTTGTGTTTAGCAGCGCAGGCTCCTCCTACAACTGGCGAGCGGGGCAGGACGAGCTAGGAGGTCGCCGTGGCCGCGTCGGCACGTCAAGTTTTAGAATAGGGAAAACGAGCAAAAAGGCCAGGTAGGGGGGGGGGGGGGGGGGGGGGGGGTGTCCCTAACACAACATGCTCGCTCACGACAGTAATTGAAGATTTACACCGACAACTAGCGACACGCCAACGTTTCCGCATGCAGCACTGTCGCAGCAAACAGGTCCCTCCAAGGTACTGACGCTCGGAAAAGGATGCAGTTACACACCACTTTACGAAGCTGCGCCGACGACGATCACCAGCGCAAGCTTTCACTGCATTATCAACCCCTCTCACGCATTTATAAACTGATTTTCAGCAATACTGTCGATCTGCCGGGAGGTGAAACGTTTTATCTGCTGTGGTGTATGCCGTATCGTGCATACACCGCGCAGTGGGCTTTTTGTCAGCCATTCAGACAGATGCTTGCCACAGTTGCGCATGTAGCGGCGTTTCCACTTGCAGAGAATCTCGGTGTTATTCATACCTTGTAAATGATACGCCATATCTACAAACTCTGCTAAGCTCGTGTGACAGATAGCGACGATCGGCATTTGTCCCCACAAAGATATGCCATGCCGCCGATGCCGGAGCGCCGCTCGCTGGGAACGCCGATTGGCTACAGCATTTGAAGGGACCCACCAATAGCGGCGCCGTAAGGTTGGTTCAGTGCTTCGTGCGTCATAGAGGCTGTGCCAGAACCAAAACTACGTCAGAGCAAGGCAGCATGGCGGTGAGGAAGCGGTAAGTAAACAAGGAAAGAACCTTTTTTGTGTGTTTGCGCGGCCCCTGCTTTATGCGGTGCAATACTTGGTATACATTAATGTGAAGGGGTACTCCAGCGATTGTGCAATTGAAATGGCCCCTTTAAACTCCCCGGCCTGTGATTAGAGTGCTCTCCGGGAGAGAGCGCGCACCTTTAATCACTGTCTGTGGTCGAGTTCAAAGGTTACAATCATGCACGATTCCTCACCTGATCTAAACATATGCAGCAATGTTTTCACTTTGTTTCAATGTTAACCTGCAGATCTATTATAGTTGGGCTCAATGAAGCAGGGCTACTACATATATTGAAACGTTTGTATCTAATGTCAAACAAGGGTTTAATTTATATGGCCCCCAAAGGATCTTAGGTGCACCAACACACTAAATTGCTTGCATTGTTGGGGCACTACATAGCATAGAAAAAAAGCAACTGGTGGTACAGTTCGAGCAGCAACCAAGCACATCACAACGTTGTAGCCATCAATAGTCGGGCATCTTGTAGGGCCTTCTGAGGATAGGACCTGCCCTGGTCGTTCCCGCGGGGGCTAACGAGGGGCAGGCACCGAAGGCATACAGACCCAATACCTTCTGTTCCTCTGGAAGCATTAGAGCTTCTCCAATGAGAGAAAGAAGCTCGCCAAGACAGAGGTTGGTGTGTCCCCACCCCACCCCTTGATGTGCACAGCACCCACCTTGTCAATGTCCTCGGGCAGGCCGTCGGGCAGGGGGCAGGCCTTCATGAAGAGCCTGTTGTGCTTGTTGGGAGACTTGGACAGGCACATGATGCTGGACTCGTCTTGCACAGACTCCCGGTACGAGACCACCGGGTCCGTTTTCTTCAGGGGGATGCCGGCGTGGTCCTCTTCCAAGTCCTTGAGGCAGATCTCAAGGTGCAGCTCGCCAGCACCAGCCACGATGTGCTCGCCAGACTCCTCAATGATGCACTGCACCATGGGGTCCGACTTGGCCAGCCGCTTAAGCCCCTCGACCAGCTTGGGCAGGTCAGAGGCGTTCATGGGCTCCACGGCCACCCGCACGACGGGGCTGACGGAGAACTTCATGACGCGCATGTTGTGCGCATCCTTGAAGGTGCTGATGGTGCCCGTCTTGACCAGGAACTGGTCCACACCCACCAGGCCACAGATGTTGCCGCACGGCACGTCCTCAATGGGCTCCACGTAGCGGCCCATCATCAGCACCGTCCTGCAGCAGCGCGGCAGACAAGTTAGGCCCGGCACTACAAGCACAGACCGCTACCCACTGCCCCTCCCCCGCCAGAGTGCTTGTAGGGTCATGCGAGGATGGAACCTGCCCTGGTCGTTCCCACGGGGGCTAACGAGGGGCAGGCACCGAAGGCGTAAGAACCCAACACATCCTTTAGTGTCTCTCTGATAGCATTAGAGCTTCTCCAGTGAGAGGAGGAGAACCTCGCCAAGACAGAGATGCAGAAGACAGGGCACACAGCTTCGCACAAGACACCTCGCATTACCAGCATGCATTTGTGCCAGAAACAATGCACAGCTGGGTAAAAATTCAACTAACGCAGTGAGGAGGACAAATTGGCCCTCAAGCCATGGTCGATAAGCAGGGAAAATGCTCGAACAATACAAAAATTTGTGACTGCTTCCAGAAAATCAACACAACCACACACAGACCACCTCCAACATAACCATTAACACGCAGGGACCCAATATACCACAGAACCATTTAGCTCTTTCGTTACCGCAGGAAATTGACCAATTTTTAGGGGTCTAAGAAAACGTTCTTTTTATGCTAAACATATTGGTAAGGCTTGTGTTTTTAAAAATAAACCACAAACAAAATTATCAAATTCAAAAATTTTGTCTAGACGCAAAAAAAGAAAGAAAACAGGTTGTGTAGTTGGAAAAACTTGGAATTTTGTACGTAAACATACCAGAAAACCCGCCCGAGAAAAATTGACTTGAGCGGAACAATTTGTCAGATATAAAAATAATTTAGCACGTGTGGTGCCCGCACCTTGTTGTAAAGCCCAACCTTCATTTCAAAATGCGCAAGTTTGGATGCTTCTCTGGAAGAAATCTGGTAGTTTGATGTGATTAAGGCCACCGCGATGTAAAAACACCTTGTCAGTGACTACGGCCAGCACAAGATTCCGAGAAAGCAAGTGAAGCGAAGAAATCCACTTGGAGGTGAAAACCAATGGCTGTGGTGGACGGTTGTGTTCCTATGATCAGCTATCTGTCAGAACTTCCGCTTGCGGTTTATCATGAGCTTCCAACCCGCTATAGGAGCCCTGCTTGCAGGGATAAGGTGTGATGCACAATTGTGCCCAGCAAGCCTTCACCGTGCAGCTGTCGCCTATGAAAAGCTCAGCACTACGAGGCTCCTGCATTGCAGTGCCATTGACATTTTTGAAAAGAAACAACAAATGTTTTTGGCTAGGTTAGCCTCTGGGCGCACCTCTGGATGGCCTTCTCGGCCAGGTCCTCCTTCTTGCCCGGCGTGTAGTTGGGGCCCATGATGCGCACCTTCTGACCGGACGAGACGATGCCGGAGAAGACACGGCCGAAGGCGTAGAAGCGGCCCTTGTCCGAGGTGGGCACCATCTTGGACACGTACATCATGAGGGGTCCCTCGGGGTCGCACCCCTTGACGGCCACGGCCGCCTCGTCGTCCAGGGGCCCCTCATAGAGGATCTCCATGCGGTACCGCTGGGCCGTCACGGGCGAGGGCAGGTGGATGGTGATCATCTCGAAGAGGGCGTCTCCAGCGGGCAGCCAGGTGCGCATGACCACCTTGAGCAGGTTCTTGCCCTCCTTCTCCTTGTCGTCACCCTTGAGCACGATGTTGAGCTTCTCGAGCAGCCGGGCAGTCTCCTCCTTCTTGAAGTTCATGATGGCGTCGAAGATCTTGTAGATCGGGTCCAGGATGAACATGGTGAAGGCGCGCTTGTAGTCCGCCTCGGGCCTCTTGGCCCACTTTTTGGTCTTGGGGTTGTAGAAGTTCTCGCCCCACAGCCGCACCATCAGCTTGTCCACGTCGATCTTGAACTTCTCGGAGTAGATCTCCGCAAACTGCTTCAGCGTGAAGGCCCAGCCGTGCAGGCCCGAGCCAAAGCCCACATTGCCCTTGGACGGCTCCACCTGCGCGTGTGGCCGACGACAGCACACAATGATGGCGGGCACCACTGACTGCAGCACTAAAATGCCCGCACTGGGCTGCGGCTAAAGGCCCACACAAAGAGGTACAGGTAGAGTATGCACCATTTGGCTCATTTCCATCACCAAGCAGACCTAAATGAATCTTGCTTGTTCTCGGGTTCCTTTAATTCATTCTCTTGCCCGTTATTTCCAATAAGAGGCTGTGCCCACACATGCACGGTAACATTTGTTACTCTGCCGTAGCTTACTCTTGGCCGATGTAAAGCTCCATGCCATCTTTGTGGTTCCTTTAAACACTCTACACTGCAGCAAACTGTCTCGCTCCAATCCCAAACTGCACGCACCTTGATGTCGCCCATGGGGCCCGTCTCGTCCCCGTAGGTGGCAATGATGACGTTGGTGTTCTCCACCGTGCGCTGGAAGGTCTGGTACAGGTCCTCCGGCTGCAGCTGCAGCGTCAGCAGCGCAAGGTCCATCTTGTTCATGAACAGCACGGGCTTGATGCGCTCGGCGATGGCCTGGCGCAGCACCGTCTCCGTCTGCACGCACACCCCTGCAGGGAGGGAGGCACCGCCAGGAAGCGTAAGCCGCACTCTCCCCATTGCAGGCACGGCCAGCTCGCATGTAGGGGGCTCCCCCATCGTCCACCCCTGCCACAACACTTGCATGACGAAGGCACAAGCGGCCGGCAGGAATGGCCCATCAAAGCCCCCGCATTCAATGGCCCAATAGCCAGAGGCCAAATGAATGCCCCCTTGGTGTTCCTCCGTCCCTAAGGGGCCTCCCCAACCGAACAAAATGAGGAGGTCCCTTTGTCGCGAGGTTCTTTTGAGTACAAAGGCAGAGCCTACCTAACACAGGGTAAGGGACGTCCATCTGCACCAAAAATCCTTCAGGGTGCCAATTTAGCGACCGAATATTCCGACCCTCCACATAAATACCGCCAAGGGAGTGCCCCGCTCAGTTCCACTAAAAGTGTCGTAGCCCAGGGAAACAAAAGCACACAAATAAGGAAGCCACTGGGTGCTCAGAACTAGCCATTAGACGATGTTGAAAGTTTCACAATAACATTAATGCCCGATAAAGATTTGTGGTCCCACAGCCATTGTAGTGGTGACAAAAAAGCAGCTGAAAGTCTCACTGCAGTTTAGGTAGCCAACATCGAACCTTCCAGCAGAGTGCATACATTAGGGCACGTTGCTTAAAACCACATGTAGAAAAAGCAACTACAGGATGGTCTGTACTAATCCACACTTCCCTTAAAGCAACTCCTCAACTTCACATTCAGGTTTCTCCCCCTTCCACTGGACCCGCGAGGTGTTATGAAGATTGCAGTCGACTGGTTAAAGCTGTTACAGGCGCTTGAAATTACGAGTAAAACAGGCCCCACACAGCTCACTAGTTAAGCTGACCCTAATCTAACATAACCAAAAATCTCAAGCCAGGTGCCCCTTGATGAAGCCAAACGCCCTGCTTGGCTCGGGACGGGAATGGTACGCACCACTGACGCAGTCCACCACGACCAGGGCACCGTCTGTGACCCGGAGGGCGGCCGTCACTTCAGAAGAGAAGTCGACGTGACCCGGGGAGTCGATGAGGTTGATCAGGAAACCCTTCTCATTCTTCTCGCGCTGGTTGTCTTCCTTGATGAAGACCAGGTCCTTGTCAGCCAGCTCGAAGTACATGGACACCGCCCTGCAAGGGGCCACATCCACTCTTGAAAACAAGCACTGCTGTCCAAAAGGTTGCCCGAAACACAGCCACAACCAACATTTGACGTTCCCAGTGCCCATCACCCTGAGGTGCCAGCACCTAGAAAGTCAAATGCATTTTGAAGAATTCATCTCTTCTTGCTCTAAGAGTCTGTTGACAGCAATCCCTACAGCCGAGATCAACAAAGCTGAAACCATCGTAAAGCTAAGACTAATCTGGCTACAGGCTTATGTTATTACAGCAAGGCTACAACCCCATCGATGGCTTGCACTGACATCACTAGCTACCATGATGCACTTGCATGGACAGTGGAATGCTGTGAAAGAGAAAGCAATGCACCAGAAGAGGGCAGTGGCGTGTGCAAGACATGTATACAACTGTGAAGTGGAGCTCCTGCACATGTCTTTATGTCCACTACAATGATAACCTGGAACACAGACCTGCGTACTTCACTAGTGCTTCATCACCTCTTCAACTGTCCAGGTGTGCCAGAGGGAGACGTAATAAAAACGAACAGCCGCCACTCACGTGGACTTGATGGTGATGCAGCGCTCTTGCTCGTCCTTGCGGGTGTCTGTGAATCGCATCTCGCCGGCCTTGGCAGCGGCAATGATGCCAGCCTTGGACACGAGCGAATCTGTCAGTGTCGACTTGCCATGGTCCACGTGGGCTATCACGGACATGTTCCGGATATTCTTTTTTTTGTTCATGAGCCCACGGATCTCGTCCACCGTGAAGTTCACCTGCGCACGCACATCACCACACTTCAGAATCGCCACCACGGCAAACTTTTGGGGCAAAACCGCACAGCTACTGCTCGTAACACATGTACTTAGTACAGCAAGAGCTCGTTGATTCGAACTGACGCCCCGGTCCCAGCACAGCCCTGTATATTTTAATGGGGAAAACTCCAGATAACTCAAACGCGCTGGTATCCAGAACGGTTACTTCTAACTGGAATCTCCAGGCTTCCACTGCTCTTCGCAGAAGTCTGCCCAGAGTGATTACATTGGGTTGCAAATCCAAACCAAATTTACTAAAAATGCAACTACTGTGACAGCTTATTTCACCTCTGCTGCGGGCGCACCACTGGCGCCAGTGCTCCGGAGCATCCCGTTGCCGTGGTCGCTGGTATGGGCCAGCGATGACGTGGCGTGCGTAACGAACGTGTAGTGGCGCTAAATTCGTGATAACGAGTGCAGAGGTAGCTTCTTTATGTTCTGCTCGCACAGTGTGAAGCAATGTCTATTCATTTTACCGCCCACCCGCTAATTCGAACAATTGCATGGTCCCTTTGAGTTCGAATTAACGAGCTTCTACTGTACTAAACGAGAACACAAGCTAGACTAGAGGCTATCAATTTCATGCCTACACCTACTTACATGCCTATTCTCACAGAAGGCCTGGCTACAGCAAAAAAAATAGGTCTTAGTAAACAACAAACTAAATTCAGCACCTCACTTATGCCACTATGTTCCTGGGGACATTTAATGTCGCGTTCTTAATTCCTTCCTAGCAGGATACACCCGATTAATTTGCACTCACCATATTGTGAAAACTGATGAACTGCGTTCATTGACTAATCCTATCACGATGGCTGCGGTTCTTTCGGGCAAATTATTAATCCAATGGCTATAAAGTGCTCAAGGTTGCGTACGAATAAAAACTAAGACACCGCTGAGCTAAAACGCAGCCGTCTGTGTCAGTGAACTGAAGTAGTTATACACTGACATCACAAGCAAACCGGCCTGCTGCTCCGTGGTATGAAGCGGTTGTAGGCTCTAGCAATAACTCGTAATGACGGCGAAATATACAATATTAGCCGCCTAGATACAGGAGCCCTCATAATCGCCGCAATATGCTAGAAGGGAGATGGGGTGCATCAAATGAACCATCCCTCCCACCCCGGATACCATGCTTCCCCGGGTTCACAGCTGGCAGCACTCGACACTATCGGGGAAGTGCGAACAGCAGCGCTCAGCGACTCCACTTTTTCTGCTGAAACCACGGAGGAAATGGCGCAGCACGCCACGTGTCTGGTGCTGTTGGCGGACGCGACCTACATTCCTGACACAGCATACCGGTAGCCCCAGAACACAAGACGTGCACATTATCTTCGGCTAAGGCACACCTTACGCTATTTTTGATGGACAGTAAAACTTGCCTAAATATTTTTTTCTTGTACGAAAAAGCCACCGTCTGCTCATTGATTACACCTATACTTATTCTGATCGAGCAACTGAAGTTCTGTCAACCATTTTGAAATGCATCGGTACGGGTATTCTACATGTAATAGAACCAATTAGGGGCCCGCAAAGTAGTAAACAAAAATGACAAAGCGTTAGACCTGCTGTCATCGCCTGAGGCAACATCACGGGTGACATCCGCAGCGTTATCAGTTTAACGACTGAACTTCCAGTAATGATAACTCCCTCTCGGCAGGAATATTTCATGCGAAATTTCACAGTTTGGGGTAAAGTGTGAACAGGGGCGGACAACAACTGAGCTGTGTGATGAATGGGCCTTTCTTTGGATGAGACTTAACGCCGGGCAGCCGCAGCTGTAGCTAGTGCACAAAGGAACAGAAAAAAATCTGGCAGCAGAAACCGAAAAATCCTGTGCTTTCTAAATTCATCGTTACATTGTGAGTAAGGATTGCTAAAGATTAGAAAAGGATGTCACATACCATCTTGAGTTTTTAAAGTTTTCTTTCAATGGATAGAACTTCGGTCGTATCACTATGGCGGATACTTGGGAAAAGGACTCGACGTCGGCAGCGCTGGTGGCGAGATTAAGCGTTGGGTAGCCAGATTTTGCTGTTAGTGCGCCACTTCTGTCGACTTGACTGACGCCAAGCGCTGAAAAAAACAGAACTTACTGTGTAATCTAGCACAATGCTTATATATTTAATTTTATAAAAGCAAGAAAACAAGCAAATCAGTGAGCACGAAATTGTCTTAACAGTTTGTTTAGTCGCTATAAACGGCATCATGAACACATTCTCACGTCACCAACGCCGTTGACATCACGGCATGGCTGCGCCCATTCCATTATTTGTCCGATTTGTCCCGTTTCGGAAGCCACTTGTACGCCGGGTGGTATCATTCCCGAATCAACGCTTGAACCACGGCTTGAACTCTCTCAGTGCACACTGAGAAGCTTTGACCTTAATGTCAGCTTTAACAAGCTTAGTTGGGGCGGCTGGCCGGTGCTTGCACACCATGTGAGTAGAGTAGCCCGTGTCACCACTAAACGTGGGAAACCATTAACACAATCTACACGACCTTGCGCACTCCTGAATTTTACGACCTTGGGTACCTGCCGACGGAACACCCATTGAAGTAGTCATTGCAAAAAAAAAAAACGCGTTTGGGTATTTCCGACGGATCTTGCCACCAAGCACCCTTAGCGCACTTTCACATTCTTCCCCTCGGGGAAATGCGGGGAATTTTTTTTCTTGTTAAGCTAGCTGACAGTCGGTGCACCGGTTCACCACGAAGGCAGTTTTCAGAGGCACGCTCAAAAAACTTTCCAAACTCTTCAAACAACTTATTATTTGAAGTAATGGTAGCACTAAAAATAAATCAACCTTACTATCCCACTTCACGGATAGTAGGCATTAGTAAACTCTCAGGCCGTGCGTGTGATCAACCTCAAGGAACCGCAGTTATTTCTGTTCGGAAGATAGCCAAATTGGGTGCTAGCTGCGTGCTTTAGGGTGGCTTGGTCAGGTCAGTTTGTCGAAGGCGGGTTTTCTTTGTTGGCACGGAGACAGCTACCTGAACACTATATTGGAACATTTCTAGTTCGCATGAAACCAGTTTCAAGTACTAAACGAACGAAGTGGCGCAAACATACAACTTGCTTCCTACTTGTTCAACATGCAACCTGCTTCAACATACGTGAGCTGACGCAACGGGAAACAGTACAATTATCACAAGCTCAACGAATAAGAAGCTAACATAAGTAACAAACATGCTACAAAGATTTATGAAAATATTATGGTTAATATCGGATGTGGGCGATGTGACGAATTTGGCATTCTTTGAAGATGTGTCCGGGGGGCTTTGACTTTGGTCCCACTGGCCGCTGCCGCAGAAACTCATCCTCGCATTTGTGCTTTATATTATAGGTGTGCAGGCCTAACTGTGAACTCCAGCCACCTGCTTCAGCAGTTTGTGCTACCAGTTGAGTCGCAGCAAGTAAGGGGCCTAATGCGTCGCTTCTTCCCTCGTCCCAGCGAGCACAAAAGAATCTCCAAGTTTGGCTTCAAGACGCGAATATCGACAAAGAACGGAAGGAAGATCCTGTTCCGCCGCATGCTGAAGGGAAGACATGTCCTGTCGCACTGAGTAGTCGCACTCATGTGAAGGCTGTTTGTTATTAAAAACACCTGTAGTATGTTTCAACTGTATTACCTTAGCCTGTTTAGCGCAGTGCACTTAAATAGTGCCACCCTGTGCTGCTTTTTTACACATTGGCATTAGTCAGAACACGGAATTCACAACTACACACAGTGATGAACAAATTGAAGGCGTGGAGTGTCATTCCATGAAATGCTCGTCAGACAACGATTTTAGTGGTTATTGGAACTGATGGTGATCAGACACTGCAACACAGCAACTTGGATGGAGGTTATAAAATATTGAAATGACTCAGAACACCATTGTGCTGTAACATGTTCACAGTTTAAGCTTGCAGTAAGCGGCACCCAGTAGACATGCTGTCGCCTTTTTGTGGTTTAGATGGTTTAGAAGCCATGGGTCTGTCCATCCCTTGTGTCTCGTAGTACGTGACCGCCGCATGCTTTCGGAGATGTCGCAAAGTGGGCCGCGTTGCACGCGCAAGAACCGGCTGCAACCGGCAGCGCAAACTCGGCACCGGGAGCGCGAGCTTGTCTGTGTTCGCCAACGGAGGCGCGAGCGCACGTGCACTGCGAGGGGGAGATCACGCAAGAGATCACGCCACAAACACAGGCAGTCATTCTCGGAGATCGAACGAGACGCAAGGACCTTTGCTCGTTTCCTCTCGTCTTGTTCGGGCACAAGTTCGCCCTAAATAAAAGTTCTTTCTTTACCGTTGTGTCCCATCCTACGTGACAAATTGTGGTGAAGGTGCGGAATAGTCCTCGATGGCGCGGGGTCTTTCACCAGGTCTGGGCCTGGGAGCATTGACTCCGAAAATAAAAGTTGATTTGTACAATGTACGCACACAGTCTTACGTCTTTCTTAATGATGTAATGGGCGAACTTTCACAGGAGAGTTACGGTTACCGATGATCTCCCCCTCTCGAGCTTCGCCCCACTTATCATCATTCATTCCGTGGATATGGCGTGATTTTTTTTATTGGTTTCAATGACTGCCAAAGATGGCTGCTTGACACAGGCATCACACCTGATGTAGTTATGTGGCAGCAATGCAGGTTAGATGAACGATTTTAGGAATTGTTGTGATGTGTTTACAATTTTCCCAGGACAGCTGGAGCACAGCCATGCACCACGCCGTGCTTTAACTTCCTGGAAGGTGGGCAAACGTTGTGTCACCTTTTCCACTTCCCCTTTGCATGAAAAGATCACTACTTTTCGTACTAGCTGTTAACGTAATCCAAGTACCTCTACTGTTAATAATTCAGCTGCAGCAAAGATAACGCAAACATTATTCCACTGGTTGGGCAGCAGAAGAGCTAAAAGCAGCTTGCTTGTGCTGCGGGCATTGAAAAGCAACAGATCCACAAAGGGGAGTGGAATGAGCCGGTACTGACTCTCGCGTTGAGTAGGTAGTACACAATCTCACACCTTGCGCAAACCTCGTCACAGTGATGACAAGTAGGATACAACGCTGCACTCCTTTGGGAGTAAAAGGATTGTGAGCGACAGAGCTATGGTCCCAAGTAGGGAGAGACAACTTTACAGATGAAATCACTGCCAAGAGGCCATTGGCTTTGAGGCAAGATCAGCTCTTACTTCATGACACCACCAGCAGCTTTAACTGCGCTTTTTTCTTGTTCCACCAGACTACCTAGTCTTTAAGGCTAGAGCTTGTCAGCGTGGCCTCTCACTACTTGGAGGTTGCTTTCGAGTTCGAGGGCGTTGGTTTTGGGCATGGCCATGCGACGTGGTGCAAGGTTGCTTTTTCATTACGTGGAGGGCACTTGTTCGTGGCTAAAGACTGCATGGAGTATTAAGAGAATAAAATGTAAGTGTTGGTTTGCAGCATTTGCCAATGGTCGGCTTGCTCTCTAGAGCGGTTTCTGTGCTGTGGAAGGGCGCAACGGCCAAGCTGTAGATGCTGGAGGATATTGTGGTAGGTCAAGCGGATGGGACATATGGACGGCCCTCCCTGCGGTGGTGACGTCTGGATGGTGAAAACTCCACGTGACGCTTGTTCCCATCAGTGGAGTTAAATCCTGGTGTCCGTATAAGAGATACCACGGGAATTTGTACGGTCGGAGAATCTGGTAAGCAAACTTAGAGAGCCTGTCCTTGCTGTAGCCAGCTTTTACTGCAGCTGGCCATTTCTGTACTAACATGGTAGTCGGTAACCATTGAGAAATTTGGTTTTGGGGGTAGCTGTAACAGCTAATGCTATCGCCACCTCCTCTGCCACAGGGTGGTTGGGACAGTTGTGGTGGTTACTAGTTGCTGTAACTTCTCATCGATTAGGCTTACAGCCATTGGTGGTCAGCCCGCTTTAACTATCTGTGTCTGTGCATGGACATTGTTGACTCATTGAAGTCTGTTCTGTAGTGCCAAAGGGTGGGCATGGCCTTAATGGAGCAACGTGCATTTTGAAGTGGCAGTCCAGAGGGAGCGCAAAGGTATGTCTATGACCCAAAGCCTGAGTGGCATAGCTTAGATGGACGAGAACCTGCTGGCCTACAAGGCTCAGGAGTCGTGTTGAGCCGTTGAGAGGGAGGCCAAGGCATTGTTTATTGGTGTAACTAACAAGTGCTTCAAGCTTACCTTGTTTTCAGGGCCTGAGGATAATGCAGGGAGCTGAGTAAACAACTTGGCTGATGATGATTGCCTGAGTGAGGTGGACAGTGTCTTCTTCCAGACTGTGGCATCTGTGCGTGATCCATACCATTCGGAGCATTTGATTGTGGTCTATCGGAGACAGTGGAGTGCATGAGAAGCCTGACTGCTCAGGAACCAGTTTCCTGAATGGCTATGACACCAAGAAAAGTTTCAGTGACGTGTATGTGTTCACATAAAGTGCTGTTTCATCCGTATGTAATGTGTTCAACAATGGCTTTATAGTAAACTGCAACTATGTTGAAGCAACCTGCTTCCAAATGATGCAACTCAAGGTGAAAGCAGTTGTCCATGCAATGTAAGTGAATTTGGCGTGTAAAGCTTGTTCAGCATGGTATTCCAGTTTCTTCTGTCAGGCTAAGAATGCTTGGCATGGTAGAAATGTTTTGTTTTCAAGATACAAGCTTACCGAGGTACATTTCTTGTGGAATGCACCATAAAGAACTCCATTCAAACCTGTTCCAACAGAAGCTAAAACAAGATGATGTACAGACTTGTCTACTTTTGTGATTACAGATTAGATTTTTCATTTTTCTTTGCTTCGCATGGGAATCAGGGCACCAGATTTCCAACATTTATGACACCGAATTGTGCCTAATTCTGACATGTATTATGCATATGAAATACACGATAAAAGTGCAAGGAAGTTGCGGACATATTGCTCTCCACACCAAAAGACTTATTGTTGGAAGCATCACTGGGCTATGCATTTACCACTTGATGCATCAACCCCTTACAAGGAAATGCCACTACCCTCAGACCAAAGAATGTCAAGCACTGAGCAATGTGCAGCCATGTTTGTCTTAAACATCCAAGGCCTGCCCACATTCTTCGCACATTTTCAAGCAAACTGCCTTGAATGCATCCTTGTGATACCTGCATGTTCCTGGCTGTACTTATTACGTGGCAAGGGTGGTGGCGAAAATTACCTGTTATACCCCACCTGTCTCGAGGACAGCCACTGATCGTGCTGGTGAGGAGCAGGGTTGTTCAGCCAGCGAGACAAATGCGCTAAGCACACTCTGCATTTCCTACTCTGGTGACCATTTGAAGCAATGTGTAAACAAACGTTTGCTTATTAACTGTGAAAACACCGAAGGCATGTTTTCAAAAGGACACAAACCTCAGCCAGTCAACATAACAGGGTGTTTCACAACTACAGGCAGAAGGCATTTTAGTTCCACTCAATTGTTACATTCCGACCTGCGGCACAAGCGCCGTGAAAGGTGTATGCAGGTGAACATGACGATTTCTATTTTCTACCAACATGCATATTATATGCATATACACTCAAACCTCGTTGTAACAAAGTTGAGGGGGAGCTGTAATTACTTCGTTATATCCATTATTTTGTTATATCAATTATACTGTTTACGGGAATGTATGATCAGTTGGGTGCACAACTACAAGCATGCAAAGGAGGAAACTGCCTCGCGGCCGACTGTACCGCTACGCAACCGTGCATGCAACGAAAATTGGATAGAACAGAAATTTTTGATTGCTCAATGCGTATACTGCCTTTTTATTGTCCGCTAGACATAGTTAGGAAAATGTCCGTGATGGTCCTTTGTTTTGGCCATCACAAGTGAAAGACTTTCTGTTCAGTGGCGGCCACCATGTTGATGCCGTTTACGCCGCCGCCACGAGCGCCGAAGAAACGACGTAGGTCAGTCACATAAAGTGCCTGCGACGACGTTGGCACGTCGAACAAAAGTGCATGGGAGACCATGGCGTCGTCGTCGTTGCTTACGCTGGTTTGTCTCGCGACGTCTGCGACAATAGCATCGTCGGTCGGCTCCTCTGTCTTTACCACGTCGGCATCGGCATTGAGGAAAACTACCTTGTGCCGCTTCTCACTGCCGCCACGTGGCCCGCACACCCACTTGCTCCGCCCCACTGGCAAAGCGAAGAAACAGGCTCGCTCAGCCGCGCGTGGCGTGACTGCGCGTGGCCGTGAGGTTGACACTGGAATTCCAACTGCCACACTGAATGAGTAAGGAATACTTCATGAATACTTCATGCTCCACAGAATACTTAATGCACCGTGGTCATTTTTTTTTTTATTCTGCGGAAGGGGGAAACTAATATAGTTCATTATATCCATTGACAGGTCAATTTTACTTCTTTACAACGGGATTTCAAATGCATTGTTCTCTATGGAGACTCCAAGGGGGATTTTATTACTTCGTTATATACGTTATTTCGTAATATCCGTTATAACGAGGTTCAAGTGTACGTGACAGGCTGTGGCAAAAGTCAGAGATTGCTGGCAGGATCAGCTACACTACACCAATCGCATACGTATTTTCCCCAAGCAGTATACTGCATTACGCAGGAATACCTAGTTGACCGGGGCCACGGCCCGACATCCACTTCTCCAATCACTGCGTTGCGAACATGCTCTTTAAAGTTAAAGAAAATGTAAGGTCGCTGGAGAGAGAAATGCCAGCTCTGCTTATTTGTAATCAGACAAGGCATCATTTGCTGCCAAACATAAGCCAAAAGACCTACAAAAGACATGCTCTTTCACTTTGAAAGCAGCAATTCAGACTTGATCTGCACCCCTGTGAAGGCTTGATTGACCCCTTACTTGCCCAACTCAAGCCCCTGCCAAAATCTGTTCACTAACAAGTACATCTCTCGCCATTTTTATCAGAGCACACGGACATGTTTGTGCAAGTCGATTTACTCAATATGGCTTTTAACATAAACCTTTTCACTAATACTTCGGAATCTTGGTATTTGGTAGGAATTCTTGCAATACTTCCAGGCAGACAAAACAGGCCATAATAGTTTGTGCGATTTATTAATAGTGGGCAAACAATTTTTTTACAAGAACAGTGCGCAAGCATTGCAAAGAAAGAACACAGCTATAAGCTCAACCCAGCTATAGAAAAACACAATATGTGCGACATCCTCTCTCATTGCTGAAAGATGCAGTCTATAAAATAATTCACAAGTAAGATGTGGCAAGATTCAGGCTCAGATTTCAAGGCGATGTTTACAGCTTACGCATGTTGGCATGACTGCAACTCCTGTAAAAACCTTTCACAGCTGAATGCTCGCAGCAATCAGCGACATTAATGTTTTCTATTTGCCTATGAACAGCTGATGAAAGCATTTAAAAGGCATTAGCAGAGGCTATAGCATAAACTTCCACAAGTGGCTACTTAGCGAGCTGTACAACCACTTTGCAATTATCTTTTGGGCAATCAAGGGCCATGCACAAGAGCTGCTCATTTGTGAATTTGTTGAAACTAAAATTAGAAGCACCGAACTATTTCACTCTTTGCAGAAGGAAGTGCAGCATGATCAGCTGAAGTTGCAAGTTTTTTTTCTAATACATATGCACAAATTGTTCTATACCTTGGGAGATCAGCAGTTTTCTTTGGCGTGGGCATCTTCCCCAGTGTAACCACAGAAAAAAGAAAAATAATTCTATTTCACTCAACGAACTATAAACATCTCATCATGCATCTGAACAACTTATTTTTATTCATTTCATTCAGAGCATTTTTCTTTCTACAAGTGTGACACAGGCAGCGACCAGTCGCTGAGGAACTAAAACTTTCTGGATTTATTTTTTCCCCCACAGTCATAGCTTCACCGCTAGGGGGTTGTTCCAAGCAAACAAACCCAAAAGCAGCGGTCTCGCGAGTGTCTCGGTTACAGAGGCATGCAGAGTCCTTTGTGCGAGTTCATTATGTGTGATTAAAATGCTTACCGCATATTCAAACAGCAGCTTCACAACCAGGGAGACTCTCAGCTCACTGTGCACAGCTTTACTCTCACTGGGAGCACACCACCCACATGGTAGTGGCAAAAAAAAAAGCAAGTATCAGTCACTCCTTGAGCTAAATCATTCACACCTTGGTCCTTCCTGTATCCTAAAAAAGCACTGTATTCAAGCTGCATTTGTACAATGGCTGGTAAAAGAACCCAAGGCACTGGTTCGGCTGGCTGTACTGGCTTCATCACGAGCGGGTCAATTCACCGTCTGAAGATGGGTCTGGGCTTTCACGTGCAGCGTAGCGGGTACCATCAAACTGACGAAGGTGGATCTGAACGCGAGGAGGAAAAAAAACAAAAGATGAGAGGTCAATTCCTCTTTTGAAGAAACTGATAGGTGTATAGAATAGGATGACAGGTGATGGTGTACTCACACACATACTAAGGACACTTCCACTACTTTTCCCACGAAGAGTCATCACGATACCACTCCTCGCTGGCATGGCATATACGTTCCTACCCACTACATACAGTTGGTAGTGGCCAGCTTAAAGAGACACTGAAGTGATTTGTAAACAATGCGGGATTACGAG
Source organism: Haemaphysalis longicornis (assembly GCF_048455015.1). NCBI lineage: Eukaryota > Metazoa > Arthropoda > Arachnida > Ixodida > Ixodidae > Haemaphysalis > Haemaphysalis longicornis. The sequence goes on along the minus strand of NW_027526295.1, from coordinate 230,755,097 downwards.
CGCAAATTGTAGTCCGGAGGCCCTAGGCCCTGTTTCGACCACTCTGAGCACGTTTACGCGAATTTATTTAGTAGAAAAATCAATTCGAAAATGCTGTCCTCCTCTCTGCACTCTCGCCCATTTTCTGTGGCGTTTTCGTGTGACGTCAGCAGGAGAGGAGCTGGCAATTGGCTGCGCTACTGCACGGCTCGCCGACCTTCCGCGACCGAGTCAGTCGGCCCAGCGTTTAGTCCGCCGGCCGCCGACGGGTCGTCGCAATTCGCTCGATCAGTTGAAACTAAGCCACAACACGTTTGGGAATGGAAGAATGTGCCTTTCTTTACTTCGTTAGTTTGTACACTGTATCTAGCTCCAAGTCAAGGTCGCTTCACACAAGCGCTGCACAAGCGCACATGCGACGCTTCGCTGACTGGTACGCCAGTAGGAAAATATAAGGCCTCTTGAAGGGGGAGAAGAGTCAGCGAAGTCAATATAGGTACTAAGGAAATAAAATCAACTGATATATTTACCGTACAGCGTAAACCTAGGGTGCGGGAAGCACTTTTTTGCGCTGGGCGAACAAGCACAGCGGTCAGCAGTACGACTACGCATCTGCGAACACTTTTCCGTCTACGAAATGCAATTCCTAGACGTGAGCTATTGCGGAAACTCGGGGGACGCTTGCTGCACGAGCGCAATAAAACAAATAGTCAACTAAGCTGCTTGAAATAATAAAAATAAATAAAAGTGTAAACTGGTTATACATTATATACCTTATATTTCAACCGTCGGGCAGCCTCCGCGCGTGGCCTAGTTGTTTGGAGCGCTAGGTATGTCATCGCAAGTGTTTTGCCAGTCGCAAGTTCGAATCCTCGCGGGTACATGCTTTTTTTTTTTTATAAGTTAAGGGGGGACACTGGTCTTAAAACAACTTCTTTTATTTTCAAGTAAACTCTGTGAAACTTGTCAGTCTTGCAGCTTTTTTCCCACTGATTTCAAATATGCCAGTATTTTTTCAGTTGGTCAATTAGTTACCAAGATAATTAGAGATAATTAGCCATTTTGCCCCAACAATTAACAAAACAGTGTTGCTCACAAAACTGTAATCTTTATATTTTCCATTACTATGAACCCTGCTGAATGCAATCTTGGAAACAGATTTTTGATGCACCGCTTGGAACTAATTTTACGGCTCATTAAACTTCGGTAGCACCAGTGGCAAGGAACCATTTTCAGTGCCCATTTCAAACACCGAAGTTTAATGAGCTGTAAAATTAGTTCCAAGCGATGCATCAAAAAACTGTTTCCAAGATTGCATTCAGCAGGGTTCATAGTAATGGAAAATATAAAGATTACAGTTTTGTGACCAACACTGTTTTGTTAATTGTGGGGGCAAAAATGGCTAATTATCTCTAATTATCTTGGGAACTAATTGACCAACTGAAAAAATACTAGCATATTTGAAATCAGTGGGAAAAAAGCAGCAAGACTGACAAGTTTCACAGAGTTCACTTGAAAATTAAAAGAAATTGTTTTAAGACCAGTGTCCCCCCTTAACTTCTTCGTTTTTCGCCGATGTTTTCTATACTGAGTTCACCTTTTTTTGGGCTGCAACGTTCACTGCTCCATGAACTCGTCCGCAGAACTCGCGCAGCCTGGCACTGGCGCCGCGCTAGCGAGTTCTCGTTGGCGTGCTGTTGCCATGAGCACCGACTGCTTGCGGGCAGTGGGCACAGGCCAGAATCAGCAGACCCTTGGCCTGGTGCGAACACGCTTTTTGCGATACAGGCATGAGTGAGGCAAGCTCCAAATATGGGGGAAAAGCGCATGCATTTGTGTGTCTGCGGGGACGCGGAGGGCGTTCATGCACTGCGTAGGCCTCGGCTAGTGAATGCTACGATTCCAAGCCGTCCTGGGAGGCTTATCTTATGCATTTTACAGCCGACAACATGGCAGAAGCGCTGTACTACGATTACTGGGATATTGAGAATGTCCATCCAACGACGCCATCGGACGTCAAACATGTTTTACAGAACCGAAACCGAAACCGAAACTTGTTTGATTGCTAACCTTGGGCATCGTGCAATCACGGTGCCCCCTCCTCGCAACGTCACAGCTTAGTTGGTGCGGCCGCCGCAAACCGTGCATGGTAGTTTTTCTTCTTTTGCGCTGTGTAAAATAATTACCGATTTGTCAACCGGATAAACGATGAAAAGTGTGCTAATTTGAGCCAGTCTACGCAGTGCAAGCAAAAACGGGAGCTTGACAAATTCACTTCAGTGTCCCTTTAATGGCAATCCTGCTCCACGCGCCACGTCTAATGCAAGGTTGACTGACTTTTACTTGCAGCAGACTTAGCGGGTTGAATCATGGGCAGCCGTACTTCTAGTCCCTATCAGATCAAGATGCTTCGCTCCTGGCACTGTGTCAACATCACTGTTTGCCTGTCTGGCAGCTCTTCTAGCAATGTCCCGAGCCCCAGTAAAGGAAGCGGGCAATCGGAAAACCGTACCCTTAGGTTGCACGTTGCAAATTTTTCAGCATCGTTACTTGTTACAACCACCACTGAAGTACGAAGGCTCCATTGTTCGAGTAAAACTAGGTTGTACGCCGCCTTCTTGCCACTTTAACTCCCCAAAAATTGGCACATTCAAACCTTAGTTGAAACAAAGATCAAAATATCCGCACCTTAATAAGAAGATTAGTAAAACACGGTGTGACTGCTGAGAGAAAGAAAGAGAGAGATAAAATTTATTTGCTCTTTTGGCTAAGGCCTCCTCATTCCAGGGGGCCACAGGATTTCCTCACTGGTGGGTTTTCCAGGGTCGCCCCGGGAAGACGGGGAACCTGTGGTCTCCTGGACAAAGCCCGCCAACGATAGCTGCTGCTGTAGCGTGGCCGGTTTAGTCAGCCACTTACTGCGGATATTGCTTCTGTCTAACTAGGGGCATAGCCATAACATGTGCTCTTGGTTTATCTGTACGTAGCATACATCACACATTGGCGGGGAAGTGCTTATACAGCCTTTGTACATGTATACTCTGTCGGGTGCGAGTAAAATTTGAGTCAGCCTTATGGTGGAATGCTGTCGCCTGGACAATTTCTTGTGCAAAGGGGTGAATTGGCGTTTCCTGTGTGCGTATTCTTCAAGTTGTAGTTTTGCAGGGTCACGGGCTTTTGGGTTTGGCCACAGTTGGCAGGTGCCCAGATAAGCACTTCGCGGGTGAGCAGGTTTACTCTTTCGTTTCCTGCCAAACCTGTGCGTCTTGGTACCCAATGTACCCTTATCGTGCCTTTAAGGTGTTTAAGCTCTTCCAAAGCCGGTTTTAGAATAAAGCCCCATGTCAGAAGGGCGCAGACTTTCATGCTGTCAGTGTATATGCTAGTAAGAGTGTGCTGCGTTGCAGTGCAGGCGGCTGCCCAAGCTATTGCCGTGGCCTTGGCTTCTTCGACGGAATAGCCATTGCCCTAATTTGTCCCTTCCTGGCCTGAACTGCTCGCGAACGCTACGCCATAGCTACAGCCCTGCACTGTCGCGTCGGTATAAACATGGATCTGATGCACGTCTCTGGTGGCTTTCTTGGCATAAAATTTGGCCCGGATGAGTCTTCCTGCTGGCTTGCATTCCTTTTCCATACCTCTCGGGATGGGTGCTGTTTGAATGAGGTTCAATAGTTCTGGTGGCTATATAGCCAGCTCTCCGGTAGTGATTCGCAAGGGGTTGTAGCCCGCAGCACGTTGGATGTGCTGGCCTTGTGGGGATATTTTCGCAGTCAATCCAGTTGGTTATGTCTGTGGACTGCCGGTACTTCTTGGTGTATTGATAGTGCCTGTGTCAAGTAGCAGCTTGGTGCTGGCATACAAAGGAACGCCGAAGGCGGTCTTAGTGGCCTTCCGCAAACGCGTGTTCAGTTTGTTCTCCTGAATCATGTTGATACTGACGTATGGCATTTGATATCTGATTTTGAATGTGATGAGTGCATCTCTCAGACGAAGGATGCCGTCTTCTAGGAGTCCTCTGTTTTTGTTAAGAGATTCAAACATGCGCAGAATCTGTTCTCCCTGTCTGATTCACCGCCATGTGTCCTTCACCACTCTGTAGTGGCAGTCCTAGTACCTTGATGAGCTTGCCCGGGACGATGGTGTGCCCGTTCAATGATAAGCGGAGTTCTGGAGCTTTCCACTGATGACTACGGACAGCCGGATGCTCTGTTTTCTCGACAAAGCAGTTTAATCCTATCCTTACAGCGGCAACTGCTGTAGTGTCGAAAGCCTGCTGTAGCAGGTCTTGTATGTGCCTAGGACTGTCTGTGTTGACTCACACGGTAACGTCGTCCTATAGTGGCTGCTGAGCTAGCATTTGAGGAGTGAAGGCAGGGTGGTTCACGGCAGGCGGTGGTGGTGGTGGTGAGAGGGGTGGGAGGCCACCTGGTGTCCCCTTACCTGTAGGTGCATGGAGACTTCATCGCTACGGCTCAGGAACGGGAAGTTGCCGCCCCGCTTGAGGTGGGCCCGTTTGGCATGTGGGTACAGCTTGTACAGCTCCTCTTTCACCTCCTGCCGTAGTGCACTGCTGTCAAACACCTGGGAGGAGCAAAGGGCGGCATGTCAGCTGCGTGGCCCAGAAAGCCTCTGAATGTGTCTGAAAAAGGTGCTGGGTGTACAATGAACAGGCCATATGGCTGTGCTATCAAAAACATATAAACTTCTACTGCACTTGCATGTGATCCTGCCCGCAGTATAACCCGACTGCCACTGATTGGTGGAACGTTTCACACAACTTGCAGTGAAGCCTTTTACATGGTTTTGCAAAGCCACGTACCTAGCTGATAACCACTCCCTGCAAGTTGATGATATTGACTGGAGTTCAAGCTGGAGTGAAGGGTTCATACTTGTTGTTACAAGGGCATCCTTTGTCAGCTTGAATGTACAGTACTCCTGTTAAGACGAACTCGAAGGGACTGTAAGAAGTTGTATTATTAGAAATCCGTCCTGAAGCGGAGGTTTTTTGCATTGTGAACGTTACAAGACAGCAATGATGATGATTGCTAATGGTTTCCCTTTAGTAGCGGGGTGATGACGTGTCATCTTACCAAAAAGGACTAATATACTTATGTCTTCCGCTCTTGGTTCAGTACTAGCGCTGCTTAGGGCATGCACAAAAAGCTTATTAGGCACAAAATACATTTTTTTTCCCTGTTGCAGGTGGTAGCTGTCCTAGGCAATATTCCCCTCATTGCTTTTCGTCCATGAGCATTCTAATCTTCTTTTCGTTGCCTCGACAGCAAAAATGTTGTTTGTCTTAACCATAGTGTTCGTCGTTAGTGCGTTCGTCTTAACGGGAGTCCACTGTATAGCAAAAAACCCGCGTACCGATGCAGGTTAATACTCAACCCTTTCAGGGTCAATGATATACAGGCACATCATCGTTGGTATGTTTAAAAAGCATGCCTTTTTCATCATTTCTTTTGCTTGGCATGTGCTGCCACACCGGGGAAGTACATGAACTTTTTTTCTTGTGCCGATGGCTTTTACAGCGGTGCACCTTCTATCGCTTGTGCATCGGGTCACGCGCAGGAGCGCTGCGCCTGGTTTTGGTTTTGTCCTCCGGGCGCTTCCTGCTTCTTGCGTCCGCAAAACTGATGCACTTGTTGCGCTCCTCCCGCTTCTTGTGCCCGAAAAACGTTTAGAATTTTTCTTAAGCTACTCTTGAATAAACCATGCATATGCAACAACACAAACAATTTTATTGTCACTTTATGATCACCCCCCCAAAACTGCAATTTTTCATGAAATAGATTCGTCCGAAGAATTTATATCAGCAATAAAAAAATCGACCCTGGGGTGTCGCATTTGGCGAAAAAAAAAAAGTGACCCTCAAAGGGTTAACATATTATAAATAGACAGTACAGATTTGGATCATATGCGAAATATTAGGGGGAAAAAAAAAAAGAAAGAAAACCTTCCATGGCACCTAATACAGTCGACAGTAATAGTGGGTGGTAAAAATCTATTCCAGAAATAGCAAGAAGCTCTTTGGCGTGTATTCTTGCTAGTCTGTTTTTTTTTAGCGCTCTTCCCCTCACGAACATACACCAACACGCCCTATCCGCAGGAATTGTACACTTCCAGGAAGACTTACGTCAATAATGGTGATGGGAATCCCATCCAGATTTTGGGGCTCCACATAAGAGTTGATGCAGTTGAGGGTGAGTCTTGAGGCCAGCTCAGACTGGGAAAGGCTTTCCAGCTGAGGGGAGGGAGGGAGGGAGGGAGGGAGGGAGGGAGGGAGGGAGAGAGAGCACAGTGAGGACAGGGCCTATTAAAAACAGCCCGCTGACACCTAACTTTGCTTACTCCAATGCCTGCTATGCAACATGGCACACACAGTACATCCATCCTCTTTGCTGTTACTTCAAGACAGCACAACGCCCCACTGGCAAATGTTAGATGTCACCCCAACCTGTCAAACTGTAGCGACCACACAGACTTCACAAATCCTGAAAGCTGCTGGTGCAGTTGCACACAATTCTACACTCAACTTGATTCACATAGGGCTATTCCAATTATTTGACCCAATGGTCGTCCATCTTGAGTATTGCAGCTCACTATTAGAACATGCCCGACAACAATTCTTCAGACTGCAGTCACATAAGCCAGGTGATAGCTCAAAATAACAACACTGCTCACAAAATTTAAGCTGGTTCAAGTTAAAAGAAGCACATTAATTTAGCAACATTCATCACACAAACAAGAATTTTTTAACTTATGCTGCGCACACGAGTGAGCTGCCAAAACTGCGCAGAGAACCACGACATGTGATTGAAGACAAAGTGAATGTGATGTTGCTCCCTACTTTCTCCACCATGAAGTCAATGGAATCGGCAATGTCACTGTCGACAGGATGCAAGCTGTAGGTGCCCATCACCATCCTCTTGAGCACCACTGCAGGAAATAGCCAGAACCTGCCGCACCAAAGAAATGCCCTCAGTTATTCACACACATCTCACTTGAGACATCACAATGTGCACTTAACACAAAAGTATTAACCCCACCTAAGATTAAAAAAAAAAAAAAATACGCCCACCTTTCCGCGAGGAAACCCTGGTGTGATGCGACGCATTGGGGGGTTCAATAGGTGTTTCTGCTGGGTTGATTCTCTAAATCGGGTGAAACGTGTTGTGACGCGAAGTCGAACGAGAGCGAGCACTGACTGAACCGCCGCAGCGCGCTATCCGCTTTATAGTCACAGCGCCTAAAGGAGAGGAGACGACCCGCCGCGGTGGCTCAGTGGCTAAGGCGTTGTGCTGCTGACCATGAGGTCACAGGGTTGATTCCCAGCCGCGGCGGCCGCTTTTCTGATGGAGGCGAAAAGCAAAAACGCCCGTGTGCACGAGATTTCGGCGCACGTTAAAGATCCCCAGGTGGTCAAAATTAATCCGGAGCCCTCCACTACGGCGTGCCTCATCGCCTGCGTTGCGTCGGCGCATTAAACCCTACAATCAATCAATCAATGAAGGAGAGGAGACAGCGGAGGAGAGTTGCGCATGCGCGCACTTGCGCGACGGGAGCGGAGCAAAGCGAGCGAAGCGCGCGCACGCAGCTGTTGTTTATGATAATGAGACGGAGTGAGAGTGTTGCGCACAGCTGCCGGAGAGAAGAGCGGAGGAGAGTCGAGCATGCGCAGGTGGCGTGCGGACGCCGCCGACACAGGAGGGACATGCCTCAGAGCAAGAGATGCGTCGCATCGAGGAAACAAGCATTTGTAGTAGTAAACAGTGGGTGGAGGCTGATGGATGCTTAGCCCTTCAGCCTTTTGGGGGAGTTTATTTTGGCATCCAAGGCACTTGATCACGTCCCCAAAGGATCATGCCACCAAATATAGCCCAGACACACCACCCAATTTTTCTCGTCCATATGAAATGCCGGGTGGTACAACGGTAATTGGAACACTTAAAAAATTTTTCCTGAACGAACTGCTACTCTGTTTGTGCTCAAACTTCACATGAAGGTCGCAATTTGTGGTCTATTTTGTTTGACACTGGGAACAATGACGGTGCTTACCTGTTTATTCTGAAAATAAAAACGATTTTCGCCTATTTGAAAATGGTGGCCGATTTGAAAGTGCCAGCCAGTGCAAGCTGATCTTGGAACGGAAGCGCCACCTGGGCTATGCAGAGTGAAACGGACGATGGGGATTCACGGTAGGAAGGAAAAAAATGAGGTAGCAGACGATCAGAAAATTTCTCGTCCCTAGTTTACAATGACCACAAATATTCGAATAACAGCTGATACCAATCAATAAAATATTCCCACGGTTTATCGTTGCCAATAATTTGTTTCCCTCACCTGCTTTTATATTTCCTGATCGCCTGCTACCTCACTTGGTTCCTTCCTGCCGTGGAAGGAGCGTGAATCCCCATCATTCGTTTTGCTATGCATACCTTAGGTGGTGCCGTCGTTCCAAGATCAGCTTGCATTGGCTCACACGTCCACAACGGCCGCCCTTTTTCCATATGTGAAAATCGATCGTATTTATTTTTAGATAAACAGGTAAGTACCGTCGTTGTTTCCGGTGTCAAACAAAATAGACCACGAAATGTGATCTTCGTGTGAAGTTTCAGCGCAAACCGAGCGGCAGTTTGCTCAGGAAAAAAGTTTAAAGTGTTCCAATTATCGTCGCACCGCCCTGTATACAGCTAAGAACCACTGTCTTAGTTGATCATAAGAATGCGTGTCCAGTCACAGAGCGGTAAAAAGACTGAAGTGTGTCGGGAGTGCAGACCAACCCAAAACAAATGGTGGTAGTACAACCTTTGGCACACGACATGCAAGAGAATGCTAATCATCAACCCAACGCTGGCAACATTCTAGCCGCACTTTCATAGCACGGTTTCACGAGTTCCTTAAATTCCTTTTATGAACATATGTTGGTTAATATTAAACCCTGAGTGCCATGTACAAAATACAAAACAAAAATTATTTCCCTGTCAATCTTCCACACCACATGGCGGGGAAAAAAAAAAAAAAAAAAGAAAAAAAAAAAAGAATCCACCGTCTCTGAGAGTATGCAGCAGATCTGAGAGTTAGTGTGCTATAGCTTACATGGCCTTACAGGCAGTCACATGTGCTCGCCTCAAAACTGGGCAGTACCGGCTCGTCAGTGCTGCATTAGAAAATTGGTGCGTACACGCTGCAGTTAAGGTAGTACATGTAAAGGGGGCAGAAGTGTGCTTGGTCGGCCCAGCTCCTTCTCTCAAAATCTGAACGTGACGACACACAAAGCAGCAACTGCTTTAAATTGCAAGTGAGCTTTTACACTGGAACATAAGAGCAGATCTAGAGCCAAGACCCACCCCAGTTCTCTCGACCGAGGCCAAATGGTCAACTGACTTCCTGCAGCGTATCTTCAATTCAAATCAATTCGCTTTCTTGAAGAAAGCAAATTGTGAATACTTCCTTGGTTGGCCGAGTCCAAGGACCATAGGTCAGCAGGCTCAAGTGCACCCCCCCCCCCCCCCCCCCCCCCCCTCCCACTCATGAGTGAGTGGTGAGTGAGCCTCGCCGTCAATTTGGACAGGCAAGTATGAGTGCAACTGAGTGCGGGCCCCACGTGCAGTGAGCGCCGCTCACCACTCGCAGGGAGCCGCGTTCACCACTTGCGAGTGCACTTGTGCTACTCACACCCTTTGCGTGGCTGACCACGGTGAGTGCCACCACTGTGCTTGTACTCGCTGTTGGCTATTCGTCCCAGCAGCCGCTTGCTGTGATGGCTGTTAATTAATGGTGGAAGTGCTTTTAGCTTCAGAAATATGTCGTCATGAGCTCCTTCTAAGGGGCACCCTAGAATTAATTCTCTGGTGGCGTGTTGATTTAGAAATACGATTTGGATGGCTCTGTGACGCCGTAATGCACTAATACTGTTCAGTTTCATGACTCATGGAGGGTCTGCTGCACACGCTCGCATGTGAGGGGAGACGAGTGGTGAGTGCGAGTGGTGATGACAAATGGTGAGCGTGAGTGAGGGCGAGTGGTCACGGCGAGTGGTGAGCATGAGTGTGAGTGGGTGCAAGTGGTAGAGGGCGCTTAGTGAGTGAGTGCGAGTGGTGAGGGCGATTGGTGAGCATGAGTGAGTGCGTGAGGAAAAATATATTTTTCTGTGTGAGTGTGAGTGAGTGGGGCCCAGTTTTGCCGAGGTATGCCAAAAACAATTGCTAGTGTCCAGAGACTTTGAGCAAAGCTTGTGTAGCACATGCTATCAGCTCTGGTTTAAAAAAAACTTGCATCAACATTCAATGAACTGCCACTTGGTACTAGAGAGCGGTTAGCTTGGATTTTGAACTTAACCCCGCATTTGTGCAACATTGGCTATCCACAAATAAATCCTGTGTAGCCCCATCGAAACTGTGTTAATAAAAGCATACCTGCCAGATTTGCCGGGATGGCATTAGGGAGATCTGACCGGAGATGGGGGTGGGTTGTAGCAACAACAGAATGGGTAATTTTACACACATTTTATTTACTTACAACATAGCAGGAAATCAACGGCTTCTTTGTCCAAACTACCAAGAAGCTACACCACTTAAGTGTTCGACGCGGCTGCCGCCGCCCTTTTCAGAAAGCCCTAGAAACAGTACTGCAAGCGCAATACAAAACAGCAGGAACTGAACTGTTTTTCTCTTTCGTCTAAACTAACAACAACCTACACCACTGGAGACTTCATACCCCGCTTTCTCACTCAAAATTACAACCTCTCGGGAACCTAGAAAAACCACTTTAGGAAAATGATATTTGGCATACAGCTAGAAGTCAACGTGAAGATTAAAACGCTAAAAGAATATTTCAGGTTGCTGAATATTTTGTTGTGTAATTCGCTGTCAAATCTAACTCCCCATGCATTTCTAAGGGATAGTTCCCATGGCTCAGGAACCCAGTCGCGCAACGTGCGCGACTTGAAACTGTGCACAAAGCAAGTATTCACCTCAAATATTAGCTGTGCAAAAGAAATTTTCATTTCGCTAAGCAATTGCAGAGTAATCACTGTTGAAATGACTGCCATGAGCGGGAAAGCTGCACATGGCTAAGTCTTCAAAACTGCCGTCCAGAACGACCGTGCTTGTGCGTAAATGAAAGTGACGGTGGCGCTGCACTTCCATCAACAGTAATCTAACAATGGGACGAACTGGTTCACCGTCTGCGCATGGCCGACTACGCTTTTTAGCACTTCACTGATAACGATGCTGATTGGTGTCGGGTTCAGGTATACCTCCGGCGCATTGTGGCCACACTGGGAAAAACATATGGCCAAAGACGGGTGCGTTTTCGGGAGTTTTTTGTTTCGGTCGTACAATCGTACAAAACCATGAAAATTCGGGAGTCTCCCGGAAAATTCGGGAAACCTGGCAGGTATGCAAAAGTAATCAGCTGTGATATTGGCTGAATGATGGGCTACGATGACACTATCGTAACACTACAAGTGACCGCCCCACGCTTTTTTTGCTTGAACCCCTGCCTTTACAATTTCATCATGAATAGGTTAGAAGAAATGGGTATCATGAATAGGTTAGAAGAAATGGGTATCGGTGCTGTTGCATCTGGCTCTATACATTTGTTTGCACATGTACTAGGACAACATTTACTACACTCAACCTCGTTATAATGAAGTTGAAGGGGAGCTGTAATTATTTATTTATATCTATATTTATATTTATTTATTTGTTACATCATACCAATTAAGTTTATGGTAGTGTAGGCTCAGCTGGGCGCACAACTAATAGCATGCAAAGAATGAAACCACCTCGCGGCCCCTTGTACCGCTATGCGACCATGCATGTGAGAGAACTTGAATAGAAGACCAACATATTGCTGGCTCAAAGCGCACTCTGCCTCCCAGATATGTACGCTAGACATAGCTGGGAAAAAGTTCATGATGCTCCTTTGTTTTGGACATCACGAGCGAAGCACTTCCTTTTCAGTGGTGGCCACCATGTTGATGCCGTTTTTTTCGTTGCAAAGGGCGCCGAAGAAACAACGCAGAAGGTTAACCGCATCGAATGCGCGCCCCGATGGCCGAGCGGGAAGAATAGCTTGCTCGGCCACGCGTGGCATGGCTGCTCATGGCTGTGAGGTTGACACGGGAGTTTTAAAACAGCCGCGCTGAACGAGTATGTAATTCCGCAGAATACTTCACGCACCGTGGTCAGGGTGTTTTTTTGGGGGAGGGGGAGACTAATGTAGTTCGTTACATCCATTGACAGGTCAATTTTACTTGGTTACAACAAGGTTTCAAATGCATGGTTTCAAGGGGAAGGGGACTTTGATTTACTTTGTTATATCCCATAACGTTATAACGAGGTTTGAGTGTACGAGTAGCATGCAACTCTGTGCTGATCGCAATCTTAGCCTGTGGATGCCACTTTCTATAAAAAATAAGACGGAGTTGCAAGGGAGAGGAGCAACTGCGATCTCACAGCACGGCGGTGTCCGTGTAGGAGAAGATGGAGGTGTCGGCGAAGCTGTTGCAGAGCACCAGGGAGTGGACACGGGGGCAGGTGTGGGTGGCCTCGGCAAACTTCTGCGCCAGGAACCCCCCCAGGGAGGCGCCCAGCACGTGCACCTTGTCCAGCTGCAGGTGGTCGAGCAGCTTGCGGAAGCCCGCCACCCACTCCCGCATCGTCCAGTACACGGGGTACTCCAGCTGCACACGGGGTGGAAGCACGCACCTGTAGCAGGGCATGCTGTGCTTCTCGCACAGCACGGCACTAGCTGCCTTTTCTACTCGTCATTTGCGATGGCAGGCACCGTTTAAAACTACAGGTTCCCTGCCGCATAAAAAGACGGGTCAAGATGGACTGGCCACACAACGTGCCGCTGCCTGAGTGACAAACAGAGTAAACACCAGGTTCAGCAAAGAATTTCGGGGGTGGTTCTACAGTGAAGTAACATGCCTCTCTCTCTCTCTCATGCACAATGCACAGCCTGTGGCGGAAATAGTCACCTTTGTGACGCAATGTGACATAACGGGCAAATTTAGCGGTACGTGACTGGGGGCGAGAAATGCCTATTTGGGCAGAGAGAAGGATTTCCGAATGTAGGGGACCAAACACAGCAGCTAACAGTAAACATCCCTATGCATCAAGGCACCTGGAGCAGGCGTCAGAGTTTCTGCCCATTTTGAGCAATGCCTTGTTTATGCGCGAGTGCTGCGCAGTGCATTACCACAACTCAAAATATTTTTATTCCAACCGTGCAGCAGTTTCCGAGTGGACCCAATTTAAACGGACACTTTTGGAATATAAACAAGCTCAGAATTGTGCTTTCGGGGCAATAACTACAACAAAACAAATGGGAGAGCTGCAAGTTTTCACATTTCATGAACGTAGGAAGAAAAAAGTGTATTGCAGTGCCTCGCACGTTTCCAAGTCCTTAAAAAGTGATGCCTTTTTTTTTTTAGCAATACTGGCTCAATGGCATTAAGATCAAATTGTTATTGATGCTCATAACTCTAGTTGTAAAGTAACTAGCATTATTTTTATTTTTCATGGAAAAGCAAGTCAGTACATTTTTCACATGACTCAGGCATGCTTTTCTGCCTGTTGCATTTGACTGCCAAATACATAGCTGCGATGCAACAACAAAAAAAGCAACAGTTTGGGTTACTGTTGTTTTTGCAGTGAGTGATCTTGTGTTCATCTAAATAGTACAGCACATGGAAGTTGCATTAGTACTCCGTTTATCATTGATAAAACATCAAATTAATACCGTGAAAGGACATTTGAGCCGAATGGCCTTCAAAATTTGAAATGCCCTTGGACGTGGAAGGAGCTCCGCCGATCTACACCACAATTCTCAAAGGCAGTTGAAAGTTTCTACGTTCGCGCAAAACATTTTCGTGTCGCCACTGCTGCCTGGTTTCGTTATCGTAACTTGACAAAGAAAATTAATTTTAGAGTTAAACTGGGCCATAAAAACACCACAATTTGTGATAAAACATACAAACCTACAAACACACAAAACATGCATAGAAGAAGCAGTTTCTTTTCCTTTTCTTTTTTTTGCACTGCCCGTGTTAAGAGTACCAAGTTACCTAGTGTAATAGTGGATTGAGTGATAGAAAACAAAACTAAGTGGAAAATTATTAAGAGTGTGCTCTTTAAAAACCAAGTTTTAATCGTAAATAACTATTTTTGTAAATATGGCATGCAGAAACTGCACTAGAAAGTACGAGCATTGACTTTTAAAAGGCGCTTGAGGACCTTGAAGGTCATTTGGTGGTGCTCCTTTGACTCAAATGGCGTATCAACCAAGTGCCTATAAAATGCGGTGTGTAGCAGCTCAAACGTGGCGTTTGCGTTGAACGACATTTGGTTTAAAGACCTTCAAAACGCCCATGTAGCAGGGGTAGAAGTCCCACACGGGCACTGAAAATACACCTGGGCTATAAGACGTGTCACACCTGAGGCAAATAGAAAAACTTCACCGAAAAAAAAAAAAAAAAAAAGAAGCACAAAGCATGCAATGCACAGGAACCCCAATAAAGGGCAACCGTAGCCGCTTAATCACAGCATTTTTGTTAGACCAGTTAGTTTCATCAAGAGGATGCACTGAATGCAATATTCCACCTAAACGTGCCCAGCCAATACCATTTTGAGAGAACATAAAGCTGCTTCCCTTTTGGTTCTGAAATGCAGTTTTTTTTTTTTTTTTTTTTTATTGCGGAAGTTTGCTAATCAGCATAACGGGAAACTAAATGTATAGATACACGCCGGATTCCCGAAGGAATCGGAGCAGGGGGCCATGATGTGGTCCTTGTATCCACGCCATGAAGTCTGGCGGACGTCCGGGGCGCGGGCCGCAGGTGGCGATGTGCACATCGCGTAGGCTTCGCAGAGCAGGGCAACTCCACACCAGGTGCTCTGCTGTAGCCTGGTCAACTGGAGCGGGGCAAAAGGGGCAGGTGGAGTTGAACGGGGCATGGTATTGAGGAGGCCAGGACCTCGTCACAGCTGGCGTGAGGGCGACTCCCAGGCGAAGACGTCTGAGCAGGACCTCATCTTGGCGAGACAACCCGCTAGGGAGATCTGTACCGCACGGGGGTATGAGAGCGCGCGCGGTGCGCCGTAGACGTTCTTTTGCACTGGCAAGGCGAACACCGTTTGACGAAGGTGCAAGAGGAGCTGGATATTGCACACGCACGGGGTGTGTTCCGGCATCTGCAGCCTGCATTGCGGGGTGGCTATTCCGTTGGCGCCATGACACGCGCACACGACACGGATAAGTGTCCATTATGTCCTGGATTTCTAGAAGAAGTTCGTTGGACGTGAGAGTTTTACGAAGCTCTCGAACAGCTGCCGACGAATCAGTGTAAATTGTACACTGTGGTGAAGCGTGGTTGATTAGCAACGATGTGTGTAGCAGAGCATCCCGCACTGCAAGGAGTTCTGCCTGCGTTGACGGCCACTTCTCCGTTGTTATGTAAGTGCAGGTCACTGGATCGGGAGCCACAGTCGGGCAGAGTAGAGCCGTATGAAGTAAGGTATCGGAAGCACTGGCGTCGACAAACATCAGCGTAGACGAGGGGCTACCAATCTCCATAGAAGGCGGAATCGGAGCACCAACTGTCCGGGGATGAATACGGGCAACAGGTCGTGTATCCGTTAATTGGTGGAATTTCCATGGGGGCCGTATATTGGTGTTTGATAGTGGTGGGGCTGGTGAACCGGTCATGTACGCTGCAAGAGCGGCGGAATCAGGGTCAAGGGCTTGTTTTTGGAGGCGGGCTTGTCGACGCTGATGTACTAGCTCATCAAACGTGTTGAGCTGCGCTTCCTGTTGCAGAATAGGGACGGGGGTGAGGGCTGGAAGACCAGTTATAGCTCGCATAGCCGAATTGTTTATTGATTCGAGTAGTGCCCAGTCTGACTTTGTAAGAAAGTGGAATTGCGCTTGATAAACTATGCGAGGCTGAAGAATGGCTCGGACAAGCATGCGGGCCATCTTGGAGGCCGCACCGCCGGCTTTTTGAGACATGCGACGAAATAGATGCAGCGATTGTGAAGCTTGATGCTTTGCAGAACGAATCCAAGGTTTTGCAGAACCGGTGGCCGTAATATCCAAGCCCAACACCCGCAGGGTAGATGCTGTCGGTATAGGCGTGCCTTGAACCGAAAGACGGATCGGGGAGGTTGCCAACCGCCGACGGCCCCATGCGTTGGCCACGGTGAGAAGGGCTGTTTTGTTAGGCGAAAGAGTGAGGCCAAGATACGTGCACCAAGAATTGGTTTCATCTAGAGCTTGTTGCAGGCGGACACTTTGGACGTGAAGGTCCTGGTGAACAGACCATACCGTGATGTCGTCTGCATAGATGATACTATAGATGTGTGGAACAGCACCAAGTCGCCAGGCAAGAGGTATCATGGCCATGTTAAAAAGCAAGGGGGCCAAGACAGATCCCTGAGGCACACCACGGCGGGGCTGGAAGGAACCTATGGGAGATCCGTTGAGACGTATGGAGAAGGTGCGGTTTCGTAGGTAGTAGGAAATGAAATCACATAGGCGGGATGGCAGGTGAAGGAGATGAAGTACCGCAATGACGGCAGCGTGGCCAAGGTGGTCGTACGCTTTGTGAACGTCCATGCCCAGCACAGAGCGAACACGGTGGGATCGGCCGCCAATAAGGATCATCTCGGAGAGGTGGCCCAGACCATCCTCTGCACCAAGGTGGGGGCGAAATCCAATTTGGCATGGGTGGTATAGATGGTGCTCGTCGAGCCACCACTGAAGGCGTGTGGCAATCATCCGTTCCAACAGCTTCCAAATGGTTGCCGTAAGCGCTATTGGTCGGAGGTTGCGGATGTCTGTACTCGGTTTACCGGGTTTCGGGATAGTGATAACATCCGCTTGAAGCCAGGCCGGGGGGATTGTACACGTGAGCCAAACCCGGTTGTACGCCTCTAGGAGTCCCTCCAGAGAAGAATGGTCCAGGTTCTTGAAAGATTCAAATGTTACTCCGTCGGGGCCAGGAGCTTTGCGGAGTGCCGCCGTGTCAATGGCCGCGGTTAGTTCCGCAATTGTAAATGGTGAGAGTATGCCCTCGGTTGCTGCTTCCGATGGCGGCGTACCAGCACCGGAAGGAAGAGTGAACGGAGGGGGCATGATGGCTGGGTCCAAGTCAAAATCGGGGTATAAAGTATGGGCCAGCGTATCCGCAAATTGCAAAGAAGTCTGGTTGGACGTGAGGAACGCTGACGCAGCAGGATCTGGGGATCGTGGTGATCGCTCCAAAGAATGAAATATGCGCCATATGGAGCGTAGTCCAGACTGAGGCCCTAACGAAGCGCACATGTCAAGCCAGCGCTGGCGGGACAGCCGGCGTTCATGGCGACGAGCCGCGGCTGTGAGCTGTTTAAGGCGGATTTGGCAAGTCGGAGAGTTGGGATTGCGACAAGCAGACACTTCTGCCTGGCGGCGCTGCGCCCACAGCTGAAGGAGGCGCAAATCAGGGTTAGGGCGGCTCTCGTCAACCCAGTTTACAGTTGTAGAATCTTCAAGAGCCTTTTGTATGGATGATAAAGGGTCCTCTTTGAATGCTGATATCTGCCTAATCGACGTCCGAAACTCGTCCCACTTGATAATATGGCATTTACGACGTAGGCGACGAGAGGGCGAAGATGGAATATCGAGGTAAATGGGATGATGGTCGCTACCCCAGCAGTCTGGCTCCCGCCGCCAAGTAACGGCCGTTGGACCAAGCCACCAAGCTAGGTCTGGGGAATGTGGAGGCATACGAGTAGACGTGGAGCGGCGAGTTGACTGGGTCGTGTCATTAAGTAGAGTGAAGCGCGCATTCTCCATGATCTTGAGGAGATCTGAACCTCGCGCACTCGCCATGTTATAGCCCCAGGCTGGGTGCGGAGCATTAAAGTCACCGCCGATGAGGATGGGACAACCGGGATGTTGTGCTCGTATATGCGAAATCCACCCAAACCGAGCCCGCGGGGCATGACCACTGTGAGGACGCACATAGCAGGATACGAGGATCACTGCACAGGGACTTAGTTGAACTTTCACCGCAACAGTTTCTTGCCACGGGGAGCACCAGCTTTGAAGGTCAATGGCTTGCTGGGGAAGGCGCGTGAGGACATATACCACCGCTTTACCCCGTGGCGTTGGTGGGGCGTTACGGTGGTCAATGATTGTTGGAGACGCATAGCCGGTAAAAAAGGGGATACGGGGTAGGCCATTCGCTTCCTGAAGCAGTAGCGCCCATGCACGAAGTGAGCCTAGGCGAAGGCGTTCCTTAAGTTCACCAACTTTTGGGGCAGGCCCCGACAGTTCCATTGTAGGATAGTGTCCTTGCGTGTCGTTGCAGGTACGGCAGGTGCATAATTTAGCGGAGGCATGCTGCAAGAGTCGTGGTTAATATGTGCAGCTGCTGCACCACGTAGTTAAGAATGGAGCGAGCGTCGGATGTGGACGAAATCGAGGCTGCTGCTGGTAATGATGCCGGAGGAGGTGGAGGCAAGGGAGAAGTTGACAGCGGAGGTATAGCTTCACATGAGCTCTCTTTTGCAGCAGCACGCTTTAAGCGTCTCTGTGCCAGCAACTGGGCACGACGAGCGGTCAAATTCGCAAGCTCTGTTTGTAGTGCCTGGAGGCGAAGATCTACCTCTTCTAGGGCCGGGGAATTCTGGTCGGTCTCTTGAAGACGGGATCGCTGACGAGGTCGACGCAGTCGCACCACCTGGCTGTATGAAACTGAATTCATAGGTGGTGTGGCAGAGACCGGTTCTGGTACGTGATCTGCAATATCGTCGTCGTCATTCGAAGCTAGGAGTTCGTACCGGTTTGAAAGCGGGAGCCGTTGATCAACCTGGGATCTCGGGGAGCTCTTCACACGCGCACGTGGCTTGGCGTTAAGCTTCGTCGGGCACTTCCTGTCTGTGATATCGTGATCATCAGACTTGCACAGCCCACAACGAAATTTAGGGGCATTTTCATTTCCAGCAGTCGCGTTCGGAGTCGCCGAGGTTTCAGCAGGAGGTGGATTTGGGCAAGAGATGCGCATGTGACCCTGTTGTAAGCATTGGTAACAAAATACTGGCCTCGTCTTGTAAGGCCGAGGGCGAAGGATGCATCCATTGTATATGAATCGCACCGGTGGTTCCGGAGGACCAAGAACAGTCACGAGGCATGTACGATGACTGCCAAGATACCGGGCTAGGAGCACTTGGTGCGTCTCGCATCGGATGGTGTCCCGGAGCACGTCGGAGGGCTCACCGGCATCGACGCCCGAGACAACATAACGGCGGACTTGAGTACCCCCTAGGAGGTAAGCTTGTACCGGCAGGTGAACTCCGGGGGAGATGGGTATATAAGTGAGGCTGTAAAGCTTGTGAACTGCCTCTAATGACGCTACCCACACAGAAATTGAGTTGGTATCTCGGTGGAAAGTGTAGCCATTATGACTTTGAGGATGCAGACATGCTGATAGCGTCTGTAGGAGAGCTTTCGTCGTGATTTGGCGGATGTTGAAATTCTGCTTGGGTTTGATGGCTACCTTGAAGGAAGCTGGTTGAGCATCTTTACTGCTTGATGGGAGGCCAGTGGGATTCAGACGGCAGGGCACCTTACCGTCAGAGTGAATACGGTTGCCTGCTGGAAGGTCCATCGGGACATTAGCGTCCTCAGACTGACACGGCACTAAGGTTGAAGACTCGGTGCAAAGGCGTTTGTCGGGGGGTTCAGCTGACTTGCCAGTGACATTACTGGGCTCTTGCGGCACAGGAGGGTCGCTGCTAGCATCCATGGGGCAGCTGTCGTCGCCCTGGGGTGTCAGAGGCGTCGATGTTTGAAGGGCGACGTTGGGCACCACTTGAGACGCCGGCTCCATTTGCTTAAGCAGCTGGTCTTGAAGTAGCGCCTGCTTGCGGGACCCAAGAAGGCCTTGCGCGGAACGGCACCCACCACCCGAACAGGAGGTTAGGCCTAGCCGCTGCTTAGAGGCGATGCGGTTGTGATGCTTGCCTTCGGGGACATTCCCGGGGCAGGTAGTAGCCCTCGACGGCGCCAGGAACTGGAGGTTATCGCTGACACTACAGGAAATAGCTGGGAACGTAGAAACTGCGATAAATCGCGTCGAAACACGGAGCCGAGGAAAGACACGTCGGAACGGCGAGTGAAGTGGTGGTAAAGTGACAAGTGTACAAACAGCACGCTGCAAAGGCTAGACCATTCCTTACTGTTTTTACCTGCCAGCTTTAACAGTACTTCACGCCATTATTTCATACAGCCACATTTCTGTATTGCTTTTGCTCCTTCTATCAAACCTGCCATACAAGGAGAAGCAGCATTTATACACCAGTCCTTGGGCAAATGCTTTCTTTTTCTTTTTTCTTTTGCTGTTTTTTGAGGTCCAGAAAGGTGAACATAAAAATACTTGTGACTAGTTATTTAGTTGTTTGTGATAGTTTTTCCTGTCCTGGGAAGTGTGAAGCACTTGAAGGCTGCAGGCAATTATTCAGCTAGCCGCTGCTTTCCTTCCATAGAGATAAAGAAAAAAGCACTCATTGGGTGGAACTTAAAACAAGCCTGGCAACCTTTCGTTGAGCAACAGCATTATGCAACTGAGGTATACACATCACAGACAGCACCTGTGTGCAGCGGAGATGTGTCAAACAACTCACCGATATGACCCTGTAGCCCCTTGCCGTGAGGGCCATGATCTGCTTGAAGAATACATCAGCTGTACCGCTTATTGGTGGCAAGCAGACGAGGGGGCAGCTGATGCTACGTGGTCCATGGTCGTAGTACGTCCATACTTTCGAGCCACCCTCGTCAACTATAACCTGCAAAGAGAAGAGAACACCATGCACTGCAGCCCTTGAAAGGCACTAACTTGTTAGCCAAGGGTGCGCAAAAACAAAATGAATTTGGTCACCAAATTTGACTTGCAGTCGTGCCCTCTAGACTATCGAACTTGCAAGGGGGAAAGCACAGTGCTAACATGAATGCAGGTAGTGTTTAAGAGTTTTTGGGACACCTTCAAGGAACAAATGGGCAACACAGTAGCGGATTTATATTGTCCAGTTACTATATTGACGTTTATAGAACCCCCACATGGTCCGTTAAAAATGACTGGTCAGGACATAATGGGCAGACAATCCACAAAATGTAACAGTTTAAATGCTTGCTGATTAATTGATTGATTGTAGGGTTTAACACGCCGACGCAACGCAGGCGATGAGGCACGCCACAGTGGAGGGCTCCGGATTAATTTTGACCAGCTGGGGATCTTTAACGTGCGCCGAATTCACACTATGCTATTCCAAAGTGACTGAGGTTAAACCTAAACATTATCACAGGTTACTTGCGCAGTCTGCAATCCACATGATGGTTAGGTAACGTTGCGATTACCTTTACTGAGTTGACACTCCTAGCGCGTGCCATCTTGAACCACTGGTCCCACTAGCGCTTCCCGTGGATGGCACTATCTGGTTACCCCCTCGTGCCATTGTTGTGCGTGAGTGTATGCGTGTTTGTGTGTGCGCATGTGTGTGTACATTTGCTTCGGCATCACCCACCGTGGGTGACAGGCTAGCAGACGCACCAGTGTACGGGCCTCAGCCTTTCTGTCGAGCCTTGTGTGCCTGCCATCAAGGGCCAAGTTTTCCGTACATAAAGATTATTATTATTACTGCTCTTTCTTTACTGTGCATTCTTTTTCTGCTTCAACTACAGCACAAACTGGAGAAAGATAAATGCTGCTAGTGAGAAGCAGAGGTAGTTTTTTTTGAGAAGGGATGTTCATGAAATGAAGAAATTTTGCAACAGACATTTTGGCTCCCAAAATTTCCATAAGTACACCGGTTCACCACCAACGAACATCTAATGCCACCCTACCATCATTTCCATCTTTCAAATACTGCCAGCACATCTGGCTGACTTCACAGCAGCTTTTGGAGGACTACTCTGGCATTTTTAGTTCCGCCTTGTGGTACGCTCCTTCACAGATGATGCGGAGGCAGCAATGCTCACTTTAGTGCAAGCTCACAACTGCAATGGACAAGTGCAGCAATAGTTTTCAGTGCCATAGGACATGTATCCTCCCGCAGATGAACCTTTTGCTACACACCAGCATGGCAGTTAAAGGAGCCATGAAGACAAAACACAAGCTTGTTGATTGATTGATTGTTGGGTTTAACGCGCCGACACAGCGCAGGCGATGAGGTGCGCCATAGTGGGGGGCTCCGGATTAATTTCGACCACCTAGGGATCTTTAACGTGCGCCGAAATCTCGTGCACACGGGCGTTTTTGCTTTTCGCCTCCCTCAGAAAAGCGGCCGCCGCAGCCGGGAGTCGAACCCGCGACCTCGTGCTCAGCAGAGCAACGCCTTAGCCACTGAGCCACCGCAACGGGTAAAACACAAGTTTGTGTTATTCGAAAGATTTCGTGTTTTATAGTGCACCCAGTGCTTTTCCGAATGCAAACTATGCTTTGTTCACTGAGAAATTAATTTAAGTGAAAATTTTGATTTTCCCGCTAAGTCGTGCGTTTTCGTGGTCTGCAATGACACCACAGGGCTTTGTTTACCGTTAGTGAACCTAGATGGCGCCACCACACTACGGCAAGCCGTTTTCTGCCTTTGGTTTGTTTGTGAACGTACTTGTAACTGGCTTGTTTTGTTCATGGATATAATCCTTTCATGAAACATGGTGCTCGCTCAACAAATGCGGTCACGTAAGACATCGTAGCTTGCGTCAATCGGCCATTGTCGTCTGAAACAATCCCATAGCCCCGCAGTCCTATGCAGCTAAACCAAGAATAGTGCGCGCAGTACCAACAGCAGCATACCCATCGGTGCTTCTATGTTTACGTGTGCTTTCGTAACTTCCACTGTTGGTCCCACCATTCTTAGGGCTTTCAAAAGAATGCGCCCTAAATTTAAGCGCAAATAGCTCATTCAGCAAGCTTATCAGCTCTGCCTAATTTGTGTTTGCTTTTGCCACCATCCGCCAACCGCAGAGCTGTCTGGTATGACATCATAGGTTCTGTTGCGGGAATTGAGCTAGTGGGTCGCAAGGCCACTCCCTTCTTTCCTAATTATGTAGCTTATTTGAGCGAAGTTTACGTTAAAAGTGGTGTGAGTATGATTCTACAGAGGCAATCTTTTGAATGAACCAAACTTGTGTTTTCTCTTCATGGCTCCTTTAAGAGGTATATCCTCTACTGCCCTTTTATATATATTCATGGCATGCATTACGTATACGCCCCACAACTTTCTCAGACCTATGTGTGCAAGTATGAGCGACTGAGCTTGTCCAATATTATAGAAATTCCACCGTTTTCTAGCCTCCAAAAGTCGAGCAAGAAGCACAGTTCGCAAAGCAACACAACGGGGTTTCTGCTTTGAGCATAACAGTACGAAGATACGACAGAGAAGCCCCACGTCTAGGCGCAGGCAACACAACACAGACCTACAAGCTAGACGTTTTTTGACAAGAAAAAAAAAGTTGTGGGGCAGAACAAACCTTCCGCTGGGGTATGGTCGCTCTAAAACTAGCATACTCGGGCGACTGGGAAATTTCGCTCGTCGGTTTGCTGCTCAGCAAGTTGAACCTGGAAAGACAAACATGTCTCTGTCAACTTCCGACAAAGCAATCAAGATGTTCTCATGTGCGAGCACGTTAATCACTGTCAGCTATAACACTTTACAACTTAACCGAAGGCAGGACGAAATATACAGAGGATGAGGCTAATAATGAACGCGTATACGGCGCTCTGCAGTCACTCGTTCACCGGTTAATTCCGAACTGTATACGCTCAAAAGCTGAGCTTATCTGCAGTGACAAGGAGGGGGTCGAACTAAGTTCGCAAGATGAATCATATGATTACACTTACACTCTTTCACTGCTCATAGTAAACACGCAGCATTAATGGGAAATGGATGTCCTTTAGCCGCAGTCTCTGGAACTTTGCACCAACTGCTGAGGCAACCTACTGTCAAACTGACACCGCCGTTGCAAGACACAACAGCACCTCAAGTATCCGCGTAAATACGCCACTTCTGCACCGCCTCTGCTAGCAGGCGGGCGAAATCTCGCTTTCCCACTCTCCCGCTATCTTCGATCACACACGCCGCATTTTTACCACTTTTTTACCGTGCATGCCACATAGTTGTTTAACTTGTTTAAGCTGACAAAAAACTTTTCTGTATACTTAAGAAGCTTTTATTTACTTTTTAAGCTTACAAAAGCACAAAGTGGTATTTTTTTTTCCAATGTTACGGCTTTGCAGAAACGCCAGCAGGGCTGCTACTAGCCGGGCCGTTACTATCCGTTACCAGGGTTGCCACTGGTGGCGACTTTTCGCCAAATTGGCGACTTTGAGAGGCCCGTGGCGACCGAAAATCACAAATGGCGACATGGCGATTTTATGGCGAATTTCGGCTTGGGACTCTCGCTCCTCCACTTCTCTTTCTCCGTCCGTCCCGACGGCTCTGCCCAACGCCACCTAGAGGAAATTATTTCTAGTCTAGGTGGCGTTGCTCTGCCTAGTCGGTGTTGCCGTGTTGCTACGGCCGCAATACCTCTGCGCGTGATGCGGTGTTCGAAAGTTTCAGTAGTCTCTGTTCAGTGTCTTATTTCGCCCGAGGCGTAGGCATGTCGAGGCGGCGGCGTGGGGGTTGTCATCGGGGGTCAGAAAGCGGGATCGTAATGTCGATCGTAATTCTGGACTTCCGAAGAAAGTCGCGGCCCAAAATCACGGGGACACTCTGGCTTGGCAGGCGGATAAAACGACATCGACTCCTCCGCCCGTACCATCGAACTGTCAACCTTGCGGCGCCGCCGGCACGCGCAACACCGCTGGCAAGGCTGAACGCAGCTCGGCACTCCCTGAGGCGAACAGAACGTAGTTGCAAGACGTACAACATTTCGTCTCCGAACAAAGCGCTAGCTCTCGTGTCCAATAAAGCCGGGATTCTCGGCCCGCAATGACGACACTGATGAACGGAGCAGGCCCTCCGACGTGGTAACCCGGGCGGCCTAGGGAGGGGCCAGAATTACTTCGGCCGAACGGGCTTTCCCGCTCGGCCGGCACCTGCGTTTCCCAACTGCGCCGGCGGCTGGGAGCAGTTGCGCTTCATGTGGCCCTCTTTTCTGCAACGAAAACAGCGCAGCCCACCACGGGTTTTCCCGCGATTGGCATCCCTTGGAGTGTCTCCGCCTGCCGCCGGACCTGGGAGTTCAGGGCGGTTGTTGCAGGCTTTTTCCTGGCATTGGCCGTGTGGCGTCCGTAAGTGTATGGGTCCAAAGCTCGTTCGCTAATTTCCAACAGACCTTTGTCTTCCGCTCCGACTGCGTGGGCGGCGTCCGGCGGGTGGCGAGAAAAAGAGGAAGCTCCCTTCCACGCGCAGCGGGGCTCAAGAGCCTCGCTTGCCGGAGGAAGAGGGCGATACGCTAGGGAAGCGAGTATGTGGCCCTGTATCCGCTTCGCCTCAGCGGCTCGCTCCTCCAGGTCGCGGAACCGAGCGCCGCGCAGGTACGCCGCAAAAGTGGGTTGCGCCTGCCTGATAACCCTCTCGACGTGTTCATCGCTCAGGGCTGTCGGTTCGGCGATTTGATATAGCTTCTCCATACTCCGCACAAACACTAGGAGGGATTCCTAGGGAGCTTGTGTGCGCAGCTCCAGTTCACGCCGCGTCCTCCGATGGCAGTCCACTGGAAGAAATTAGCGACGGATTGCCGCCTTGAGTTCAGTGAACGTGGCGGATCGGTGACCGGCAAGCTGGTACCACTGCGCTGCTCGCTTCGTAAGCACGACTGGCACGACACGAGCGAGCATATCGCTGTCCCTGAGTCCCACATAGTGAAGTCGGTCACGCTGATGGTATCCTCGTAACCGCGGTAAACTGGTATTTCCAGCCTCACCAGTGGCCTGACAGCTTCGGTGACTCCAGGGAAACCTTTAGAGCGCCTGAAAGGGACTCGATCAAGCTACTGGCTTGCTGCAACAACGAGGTTGCATCTCGGGGAGCATCTACGACTGCGTGCGCGGCGAGGGGTCCGCGGCGGGGCGAGAAAATTCTCGCTGGTCGTTCGGTGGCTCGGCGGCCGGATTGTCCGGAGCTTTCGTGCGCCCAGCCCGCTGGTGTTTGCGAGCGGCGCTTACCGAGCCTCCGCTGCCCCCGCGTATGCTACGACAGCGTACATGGTCTACTGCCGCGTTGCTCCCGAAAACGGGTGGCCTGTGCGACAAGAAAGCCTCTCTAGTGCGACCCAGGCCTTCAGCGGCGACGTAGCCGGTGTGAAACGGCGCGGGGCCACCGCGCGCCCCGATAGTGGCGAGTACGGAGCGCACAAGAGTACGGAGAGCTTCCGCTCGAGCCTCGAAGAGCAGCGCGCTCCCCAAGCTGTGGTTGTGCTGGTTGTGCCACAGTCTTACAGAACAGGGAGGATTGCTGCACCGCGGCCGCCTGCGCGCAAACCGCCGCCAAAGTGGGCTTTTCCCGCCAAAGTGATGATGATGATGATCAAAGGCCTCCCCTTTGAATCGACGTAACGGCATGCGCCATCTAGCCTATCTTAGTAACTTAAATTTAGTTAACCCTCAACTCAGATTTCTTTTTAATTCTGCCCTGCCGCTACCCGTGCTTGGGATGACACTTTATCGACTTCTCTGCTTTTTTTCCACCAATACTACAGCCGCTGCTTACTCCAGAGTGGGCTTTTCCTGCGGCGCCGGCTAACGGCTAGTCGAAGAACCAGGCATTATGAAGCGTACCATACGACTGGCATTGAAAAACATGAACGTTGCTGATTTTTATGGGGTTATACAAAATTGGGAGCTTTTATTTTTAGGCGTTGCCGTAGATATTTAGTGTGGCGACACTGTTGGCGAATTCTAAAGCAAAAATGGCGCCATTCGGCGACTTTTTGCTGGCCGTCTGGCGATATTGACCCAAAACTCAGTGGCAACCCTGTCCGTTACTCTGTTACCCACTATCATAGCAAGGTGAAACGAGTGCGGACGTATAATTAATTTGTAGAAATGGGCGGCGATGTTGTCGGTCATCATCATGGTCCAAAAGTTCCACCTGTTCCTGATTACAGGATCTACAAAGTTGAAGATGTGCCGCGGCTGGTTAGACTGAGGGACAGGTTGGCTCTCCAAGGTCTCAAGGACCCTTGGATGAGGTAAACCCCCTAAATTTTCTGGCAAATTTTCTTCCCCTTTGAAGTGCTTGTACGCGGTGCAGTTGTTGTCACATGCTCCGCTACTTTGTGACGGTTATTATGGCATCCTTGCAACGGCAAATAGTCGCGACTTCCTTCCGCGGGACCATGCTTCTAACATGTTCGGATGTTACTTTCAGAACATCGGTACTAAAATCACGGTAGCGTAGCAAAAGACAATGTTTTTTTTTTTTATTCGCGTAGACCATTAGTTCATTTGCACTCTGGTGCACATTTGCACATCGCATTACGTTTAGTGTTAACGCCTAGCCCGACAATATCTCTATTCCCGGTGGAGGCGGCCGCTTTTCTAATGGAGGCGAAAAGCAAAAACGCCGTGTGTTCGAGATTTCGGCGCACGTTAAAGATCCCCAGGTGGTCAGAATTAATCCAAAGCCATCCACTACTGTGCGCCTGATTGCCTGAGAAGCGTCAGCGCGTTAAACCTCAGAATCAATCAAAATCGAACGATATATTTAGCCTGGCTCATCCACAATCAATACCACAAGCCTTGTTTGATTACAGATATTTGTTCTGCGCTGAAATGGTTTTTGATGTGAATAAAGAACATCTGCTTTCAAGCACTGACAGGCCTTAGGTATTTTCACCAGCAAACTATGTAACAATCGTCGAAGACAGAAAATTCCTCAAAGACTCTATCGTAATTAAGTGGTGTTGCCACGAGCAAATGATGTAAACGGTTGTATTTTTCTTTTTTTTTTTTTCCGCGGGGATGATTCAGGGCGTACTAACTGCTAGCGCTGTCTGTATGTCAGGTGAACTGGATATTTCAAAATTTGCCTACTGAATCCAGAAATGGAAGTATTGCACATGTAGGGCCATTTAATGTGCTTTAATTGGGTGGCTGGTTGATGCATGAGGCACCCACTCCCCCACTCGTAGTGTGTATCTCTGCATGTCACAGCTAGAGGGTCTCACACTAATGCTTGCACAGCAATAACTTTGTGTGCAGGCCATGCCCGGCTAGACGGCCAAAACTTTCAAACAGATTCTGGCACTGGGTACCTACAGACGACAACAAACAGTCCCCACATAGATTTCGCCTTAACCAGGGGCCATGCCGCAGAGCTTGTCCACTGCACCAACACCTTAGGTTGTATGCACCATAGCAGAAAGCAATGCCTCATACAGTTGGCGATTGATTTGCCAGAACTGACAGAAGTGGTAAAAATGTCCACATAATCAAGCGGTCCGAAATGTTGGGTGCAAGAAAAAGCACCGATAGCTTAATATACGGTGCCAGCAAAAGACATTCAAATCGTCCGGCGTTCTGAAAAATTTTTTGGCTGCTGTACCAAAATCACATGTACACCCGGCGTCAAAATAAGCCGGGGCACGCGAGCGCGTGGCAAAATGCATCGCCGCGACATCTGACGTTGCACATCTGGTGTCGAGACACCCATGTGCGCGTGCGCGTCCAACCATGCTCGCTAGCCTGTCTTTTCGTTCGCTTCAAACGGCAACGCTTGTCACATTCAGCGCTTGGCGCCAGGGGCCACTTTCTTTGGGAAACCCCTCTTGCTCGCACACGCTTCAGCGGCCGAGGGCGAGGGTGAAGATGCGTTGCTCGCTCTGCGCTGCTCTGACAAAGGATACATGAAAAAGGGACTGCTATCTTAGTTTTAAATACTGCATTTTTTTTTACAGGAAAGCTGTCTATGGCTAGGATCGAGCAGATCGTCTATGGTAATAGAGCAATGTAGACAAGAATGTAGACAAGATGTAGACAAGAACAGCGTCTTAGGCCGGGTTCAGAGTGTTGTCGCAATTGTTGTAATATCTTTGAGTAATGACGTCATTTGACGTCTCAGCCAACCGAACTGTGTAAAACGCCGTTTTTTTACGTCCATAGCGCACGACACGGCTGTTACGTATTTAGTCTAAACATAGCATTAAGCGAACGCACATCATTGTCGCGTGAACGCCCCCCTCACGTTTTCTGCAAGCGTCGAGCGCCTCGTGCGGGCACAGCATACTGCCCCTTCCCTTCCCCCACCGCACACTTTCGGAGAGCGCTGGCTCGCGTCACCACGGCGAACCTACTCCCCGCCCAATTTCACGACATTCTCCTTTGCTTTCCTTCACTCGTCGGTCTTCCCATCGTTCGCTCGGTCACGACGACGCCGACGCGGCTGAGCCCACAGAAGGGCGCCAAATGGCTGTTCCTTAAAATGTCTTCCCAGCAATTCATTTGTGTTAGGAGGGGAAGCAGACATTAATGGGATCATTGTAAGCTTGATCTTTGTAAGATGGCTCTCCCACATCGACTGTTGAACAGTTAATCAGGTCAATCTTCGGAGGGAATACCATCACATAAAGTGGCTATAACGCTTGTTTCATTGACACCATACCGAAACAAATTATATGACAATTAGCCGCTAAGACGAATCTAACACAAAGCCGGGTTTTATATTTTTCAAAATTGCATGTTTGTAAAAATTGTAAATATTGTGTAATTCTCGTCCGCTGTCAGGCTGTCAGTACATATAGAATTCTACGGGAGGGAAACGGACAGCCCCATGTTTTTCCACCGGAAGAAAACTCTCGTTAATCAAAATTTCATTAACCAGGAACTATGCTGAATTGCAAATTACAAACAAACGTGTTTTGCTTCGTGCACCCCTCGGACCCAGTCAAAGCTCGCGTTGAGGCTCGGCACCGCAGCTTTGATGGTCATCATTCTTCACAGAGTGAAAGGTCCCTGAATTTTTTGTAAATTTTTTGTCAAACCCAGGATCACGCCGCACTCTTCTCCCGTTTCCCCTTCTTTAATTGTTTCAGAACCTGTGCAAGGTGAAGTCTCATCACACCTTCATAAAATATATTATTTCTCGCTTCAGTTCGTATTCTGTTTGTGTGCTCATTCTTAGTTAACAACCAATTGCATGTTTTACAAAAAAAAATATTAAAACTCGTTCCACCGATTGCGATTGGTATCTACTGAAACAGCGCGGAGCCGCAGTTACGACCCTTTTCTCCAATACATCGCATCTCTCTCCGTAGATTGCGCTATAATGACAACAAACCAATTCTCCAATGTTTACAACTTCACTACCTAATTACGACAAGTAAACGAAACTCGGCATAGCGGTAAATCGTCCTATCAGCCTAGTTTTATAGAACTTGTTTTTGGATACATTTAATAAAACATGAGTTAAAGCCGTTTTCTTTAATCATACTCCCTCTGTAGATTTCCATGCTTCGCTGCGGAACACGCAGCGCCGGAAGGCCAGCTTACAAAGACCAAGCTTCCGCCGATCTTCATAAAGTCGGCTTTACCTGTAAACACAGACGCTTTGCTCGGAACTCCGGAGGCAGCGTAAAACAATACAAGGACAATCTGTAGTCAAGCCCAGCCCAAGAAGAGCGTCGCTGTTAGAAATACCGAAGTGGGAGAGCATATGTGGGACACAATTTTGTCACCGCGAGACGGGCAAGATTAGTTATCTGTCATAGCATGGCAGGGCGAGCAACGCATCTTCACTCTCACCCTCGGCCGCTGAAGCGTGTACGACCAAGACATGTTGTGCAAAGAAAGTGACCCCTGGCGCCAAGCTCTCAATGTGATCAGCGCTACCGTTTGAAGCGAAGTAAAAGACAGGCGAAGGAGCGTGGTTGGACGTGCACGAGCACATCGATGTCTCGACACCAGAAGTGCAACGTCAGATGTCGCGGCAATGCATTTTGCCACGCGCTCGCGTGCCCCGGCTTATTTTGACGCCGGGTGTACCATGTTTACGCTTTCTTCCTTTGTAAACAAAATTTATAGATGACCACTTAGGGTGATATGACTTACTGTAGCAGATGCGTGTGAAATACCACTTGATGCATGCCAGTATCAAATTCTTGACTGGTAATCAGATAGGAATAATAATTTAAACACTCACTGCAAATCGAATAGAATATTTTTTAATATCAAAGGTTCTTAACATAGCTAAAAAAAAGAACGATAACTTGAACAGTCAGGACTTTATTGTTTAATGAAAACAGTGGTGCATAAAAAAAATTGCATGAAAGCTCAAGACAAGATGGCAAAGCAGGGGAACATGAAAACTTGGCTTATACATTCATCAAGGAGTGCAAATTCCCCAGCATGTTCTGGCCGTAGGGAATGTTTTTGACTGGTTATAGTCTCTCGAGTAAGTGAAACGAGGTGCTTGCTACACATGCTAGTGCCTAGCAGGGCATGGTATCTCTTTGGAAGGATAGCCAAACTGACGGCAACTTTGGGTTGCTCACTTTTTTGCCACATTTGCCAAAAATTTCTTCGCTATGCTTTGATTTCTTTTCGTGCAAGTACTAGTGTTCTATTTAGCTAGATGTATGCCTATCGTTACACTCCCTCGTTTTTTTCTTGCACAGCTCCTAATTGAATGGGGTGGGAAACACTACAGTCAAACCCGACTATAACAAACCTGAATAGAGCAAATTATGCTATATATCGAACAAAAGCAAATTCGTTAGCATATTCCTTATAACAAAGTTCACATCGGATATATCAAACTCAGCGCGCCGACAATTACCACCGAAATGCATAGTCTTGGAGCGGCAATTGAGATGCTGATTGGCCACGATTAAGATGTTGAGCCTCGCATAGAGCGACGTGGCGCCAGACACCTTCCGTAACTATTTCCGACGCACGGGATTCACGACGGAGCACATCCAGTCAGCGAGTCCGAACCAAGACTGCATCATCGGTGAACTGTGTGAAGAGCCCGCCAAAATTCCAGATGCTGTGCCGAAAGGAGTGTCCTTTGGGGATTTCCCGAGTGTCAACGTAGACTTTGCCGTCACAGTGAGCCCCTCAGGCATAGACCGATGTCATGGTGTCATGGCAGCTGGTGCTGCTAAAAGCACCGAAGAGGCTGAAAATGTCATAAAGGACATCTTCAGTCTCTTCGGTGCTTTAATGAAGCGCCAACATTACTTCGATATTGAAGGACACGGACTTGAACTGGCGCAAACGACTCCTCCGCCAAAACGAAAGTGAAAACAAAAATCACCGCTCTTTTGTGAATCAGGCAGTTAAGGCGGAAAGTAGCTTCAGTGCATGCTATAAAGAGATTGTTTTGTGTGAGGTAATAGCATAATTTATGCATTTGTTTCTCTACGTGGGAATGGCAGTGGGGGATCCCGCGTATTGCGAACTTGTAACAAAAAAACTCATTGTAGACTGGTTCGGCTATATTGAACTATTGGATATATCGAACTAATCATGGTGCATATTACAGTTCGCTATAACCGGGTTTGACTGTATTACTGAAGTGTTTGGATATTTGCACACCTCTGGTTATTGCCCTTTTGAGAATTGTGATTGAGTAATCATATACTGTGGGGTAGTCTGGCAAAGTTTTACGATAGCTAACCCTGCCTTTTGTTTGGGTGCGATCTGCAGAAGGCGTGCATGCTTGCACTATTTGCTTGCGTGCATGCAAATTGTGTGGGAAGAGTGGTAAAAGGCAGTGACACCTTTCTAAGTGGTTACCCGAGTATGCACACCTCTGTAGACTTCAACCTGGTTCAGTTCAGCCAGCTTGTCAAACACTGAACAGCAAGCCGCTTTGCTCGCACATTCGTAGTGCTGCTGCCGCCGCCTTGAAGTTCGCCTGGGTGAGTGGAGGAGGAGGAGGAGGAAAACCTTTATTCATATCAAATAAGAGCGCTGTGAGTGGAGTCCTCAGTCCAGGACCCCAGAAGCCAAGTGGATACATGACATCGCAAGTGTGACCTTCAGAAGCATTGCCATCTGGGGCTTTGGTGAAATCAAGCATTGAAGAAATATTTTTGCCTCAGTTAGAGATGCCTCTGGACGGTAACTTGGTCCTCCATAATTGGTTGCTGTAGTAGCCACAGACAGGTGACAATGAATGAGTCTGAATGATTGCCCCCCCCCCCCCCCCCCCCCCCCTTCTGGGTTCAAGAGAAGTTCTGCATTCTCATTACTCCTAGTAAATGCTACAGGTTATCAATGCCCAAAAATGCTGAGCAAGCCTAAGCCACCTTGTTGTGTAAATGACATCGTCATGTGTCATTACGTGTGGGGATAAAAACCTAATTGTGTCTTTATAGCCAGAAAAGTAAGCTTGATTGAGGGAACTTCTCAATGTGGCAGATCAGTAATGTGGCTTTTTTTTTTTTTTAACAGTGCAAACCAGCTTGTTTGTGTTCAGCCTTAGAAACTCTCAGTTTTGAGAAGCATTGCCTGAAGTGATACTATGTAAAGCCGCAAGCTGGCCCCAGATTCTGGGCACTCAAAAAAATTACACCATCTTCCCGTGGGGAACCCTGATGAGGATGCGAAGCATCGTGGCGGTTCCGTGTGGTTCCATTGTGTTGCCATTACGTTGAGTGATCTGGTTTTTACTAGCGCCAGAGGGAATTCCGCGTCCGGGTCCACACCGGTGGCAAAGGCACGCAAGTGCTGTTGTGTTACGGTGAGTAGGCGGTGGTTCTCGAGGCGCCGAAACTCGTCCATCATGTTCTTGTCGATGTTGTCTCTGTGGTAGAATCGGTAGTCTCCGTCAGCTTTGGTGAGGTAAAGGTTGTTGACATTGGTGCACCAGCTGAGAGCATTGTACACGCCCTCCTCTTCGCAGCTTTGTCTTCTCGTTCTTCTTCTTCTTTGGCGGTTCCCCTACGGGAAGATGACGATAGTGGTTGAACACGAACGTATCTCGTGATGGATTCTTTGGTTGGCCAATCCCTAGGGGCATCCTGCCACAATCAGCATGAGAGGCGCTGCGGACGGGGCTGGTTGAGCTGCAAGGCGCGTGGCGCTTCCCGCCACAGCTTTCCCACGAGAAATTCAGCATCCCCATCTAAAGTTTTCAGTTCGTCGTTTCCGTTGACGTTCAGCTTTGCGTGCCTTCGTTGTATCAGTAGCTTCTCGACGTAGTTTGAATGAGTCAAGGACATAAGGCGCGTTCGTAGCACTTGCTTCTTTCCCGGATTTGTAGCGTAGTGGGAAGAGCACCGCGTACCTCCCGTTGCGGCCAGAGAGTCGTGGGATCGAAACCGGGCGCCGCGAACTATTTTTTTTTATATATATATAGTGTAGTATCGCGGAGCTGTGGGTGTAAGGAGGAGAGTTGCGCATGCGCAGTGAGCGTGTGGACGGCGCCGCCATCAACGACGGAGGACCAGGCGAGCCTAAGAAATGCTCTGCATTTAAAATCATTTTTGTTACCAATTTATCATTGAGACAACAGAAATGAATGCCACACTCTCGAGCATCTGTGTGGTGCCAACCTTGTAAGGGACTGCTCTGCAGCGATGTGTGTGACACGCTTTTGTGCATTGCAGGAATGAGGTGTGGCGTTACTCCGAGTACACCAAGGTCAACAGTTTTGGCCTCTTCAAGATCCTGGTCACACGTGGCATGAAGTTCGGTTTCGTGCTGGCTGTGGCTACCGTTGGCTTGGAGCAAGGACTGAACTTTGTGCTCAAGAAGGACGAGCACCACCATGGCGAGGGCCACCACTGATCCTTCAGCAAACTTGTCCCGGCCAGCTAGAGAATAAATTTGTCGTGTCATAGCCATTCTCCTTAGCGAAAAACCTTGTGTGCTCGAGTCATGAAATATTTCCGATGGCAAGCCAACAATCCGTTGGTTTGCAATATCTTGTGATAGTAGCAGCAAACATTGGGGATGAAATAAAGATTTAGGGGTGAATAAGCGCTGTCTACTCCATTTTTCATACTTCGAATGGTACCGCTCAGACGTGGACAAATTACTGCCTCACCTCAAACTTAAACCAATTTTTTTCACCCTCAGAAGCAAGGCTGAGGATCTAAGCTTGAGGTCCATAGTCGCAGTTTTTACATTTAGTGGGCTCGCTTCCCCATAGCGCTTGATGCCGTGTTGCCTGCTGATATGACACCATGTAGAAATAGATGGCGAATTGTGTTGCTACATCCAGTCTGTTCCTTGCCTTTTGCTGCTCAACTAGACGATAAAAACCACCTTTCCTGCACACGCCTTCCGCGAAATCGTTTCCAGATATTGTGGCGTAAACTCTGCAGCTGACAACTGCTGGAACAATTGCTATCAGGGGGTGGGCCCAGGAATGTGGAAACTAAGATAGCACCAGCCTCTCACTAGACCGCTCCTGTGGAAACTGTCATGAAGCTTTTGACTGTACCTTAGGCCAAATTGAACTCCTCTACATCAAGTGCTTCACCCAACAGCCTTTGTTAATTTAGGTTTCATTTGAGGCTTTTTTGATGATGTAGTGGACTTGAACACATGTACAGCCTTTGTCAAAATTTTCTATGCCATGGCGAAAGTGCACAGGTTGCAAAAAATTCAATGTACAAACTTGCGTCCAGAGCAAGGCTGAAATGCTTTACGCTGGAAAGCTACAAAAGACACCTTTCTTTCTTTGTCATAAATTTTTGCCACATTTGAAGGTAAAGCTTGTTTGTTGAATTCTTTGTGGTCGAGAAGGCTTATGATTGGCCTAGCAAATTTTGACAAGAGCGTGTACATATGAAAGGAAAAGCATCCTACTTCACTGGCATTAGGCATCACTTGTACTCCTCGTTAATGGAACAGATAGGATGGATAAAGAAGGGATATGACATGAATTGCCCGTTTGTGCTGTTAAAAATAATGAAGCGTGCCAACTTGCTCAACTAACTCTTCCCACTTATACTGAATCAGCGTTGTGCTCATTTCATTTCAATGGCTTCGTAATAGTAATATATATACAATTTTATCGGCCTATTAATGTCGTCTGCAGGATGAAGGCCCCTCCCACCAACTTCCAGCAGCTCTTATCCTGCACTGTATGAATCAGCTCTTTGGCACCAATTTCGTTACTAATTCATCCCTTGTACATGCGTATAGCAGTTGCAAACAGTAATGACCCTGTACACCATCCAAGATAAGGCTGGGTGCACTCCCATACTGATTTATTGACTAATCCTGTCAACTGCACTGTTCCCAAGCTCTGCCCCATTTCTTTAAATGATAGAAATGTAGACTTTGCATTGCTTGTTTCGCACAGAATTGTTTGTGCGAGTTAGAAGTCATGAGAGAATACAACAGGGAAGCTTCTCTCGTGGTCTTGTGGCTACAGCTTCTGTGTATTTAATGAACACAAAGCCTTGCACATTTCCAATTGCTAAAAGTTACAACAAAAAAATTTCAAATTTCCGCGTTTTAGCGCGCCAAAGCTACACCTGGGCTTGAGTTGCACCCTAGTGGAGGGCTCCAGATCAATTCGACACGCAGGCATCGACACACAAGTCTTTTCTGCTTCTTGCCTCCATCTGAAAAGCGGCCACCACGGCCAGGATTGAACCCACGTCCTTGGGCTCAGCAGCACAGCACCTTAGCCACTGCGCCAGCGCGGTGGGTGCTTGAAGTTATGAATGGTTGAACATGGCCAAGATAGGCATTGTTAGTTGCATCCATAACACCAAAATTCTCCACAGCACTGAAAATTCGGGACAAGTTATCAAGGCTCGACTTTTTTCAGCTCATGTATTTAAATGCAACACCTTCTCACCAAGGTAGCGCACAGATGTGTTCCGATGCACTGCAGTGCTTCAGCAGAGACCGAATGAAGGCAGCAAAAATGTGCTTGCAAATTGCAAGAAAAACAACAAAAAAGCAACAAGAACATTTGGTCTCTTTATTTGCTTGTCCACGTTTGCTGGGCAGCCCAAAACAAATTCTGTACATAAAAACTAGGGTGCTCGTTTGAAACAGTTTTCAGCATTCAAAAAAAAAAAAGCTATATTCGCCTTGTGCCGGCAAACATTTATGACGGCTAAAACTGTAGGGACCAGCGGAAAATTTCCAGGTTGGGAAAAACATTTCGGACTCTCTGGCCACAGCCCACAAGTGAATGTTTTCTAGTCCTTGCAAAACTAAAGGTCATAGCAGGATGTCAACTGGTTTTCTTGCCTGCTTAATTGTTTGGGCATTGTGCTTCAAAATTACCACCAAGAGACTTGTTCGAATTGGTAAAGATCATTTCCCATTAAGAACCATAGCACTGAACAGAGGGAGCAGAGACCACCCAATTTTCTGCCACAGCTTTGATGTTGGTCATTTTTACCAACCTTTCCCACAGCTGCCTTTTCTTGCATCAGGCCTGTAGCACAGAGGCCTTTTAGGCAGTTTCCTTTGGTATCAAAAACTGCAACTCCAGACAAATGTTGCAACTGCTTCATGTGGTACGTCCTATAGTGGCTGGGATCAAATATATCTATCTGGTACCAGGTGGACCCAAAAGGTTATAGGAGCAGTACTCTGTGAGCTGCATGCAAGCACCCACACTCCGTAGTTTGTGCCCAGCTACCGCCTAACAAGCTATGTGCTTCCAGAGGTAGGCCCCATAATAGTGATTTTAAGAGCTGCAGTGATTTATTGTAGGCATTTTGCTATGCAACAGACGATTCAATTACCCACCCAGAAAAATCTTTGTTTTGCAGTTTGGTTGCACATTCTACTAGCGAGACAAGCATAAAAGAGAAGAGCCGAAATCCATGGGACTGTTTGCCGTCCACCAGCCATGGAATTCTGTCCTTACCTTTAGCCCAACCACATGAAGGCATATACTTGCAATTGCATTTAGCATTCTGAATTACAAAACCACTGTTCAACTGCAGGGGCAATCGTGTAACCATGCAGAAGTTAATGCTTCTTTCATTGGTCAACTCGTAGCAGAGTTGTACAAGCGCATAATTGGCAAAGTTCACATTTAATCGCTATAATTGCATAAGTAGGCATAATTCGTCAAAGTAATTAACACAGAAACCTGTATAAAAACAAACCAACAACAAAACCAAAAATATGTACAAGTTGGGAATTTTTGTCTGTCCTTTACTTCAAAATACACAGACCGCAGAGGATTAAATCCTGGAAAAAATGGGTGCACCAGCTTTTTTTTTGTTTGACCTCCCAACAGAAAACTTTTAGAAAACAGTGACTGGTATTGTTCTGCCTCCTCTACTCACAAACCGCCCACAACTATTTTGATTGATTGATTACGGTGTTTAACACACTGAAGTTGCATAGGCTACGAGGCGCACCGTAGCGGAAGGCTCCGGATTAATTTTTACCACCTAATAATTACAACTATTTTCAGTTCTATATAGTTGACACTA
This sequence comes from Haemaphysalis longicornis, assembly GCF_048455015.1. Taxonomy (NCBI): domain Eukaryota; kingdom Metazoa; phylum Arthropoda; class Arachnida; order Ixodida; family Ixodidae; genus Haemaphysalis; species Haemaphysalis longicornis. The sequence continues at coordinate 230,716,745 of NW_027526295.1, read as the reverse complement.
CATAAACACAGTAACACCCATAATATATTCAAAAATAAAATATTAAAAATAATGAAGTTGAATAAAAAACCTAAGAAACCCAGTCATACTTCCACTAGAGGCATTAAAGGAGCCATGAAGACAATACAAGTTGGGTTTATTAAAAAGATGGCTTAGTCCCGATAACAATGATACCAATATCATCGCAATCTTCGAACAAACGGAGATATTAAAGAAAACGCGTGAAGCAGTCACGACCTTCTAGCCACTTTCCCGCAACTTTTCTATGATGTCACGGAACCTTGTTTGTGCGATTGGCGGCCGCCTAATTGACCTGTCGCGACGACACGACTGAACGTCTGTAATGGGGCCTCTAGTTCCATTTGACTGCATCACTTGAATGCTAACGTGCAGTTAACGCACTGAAAATTATGTTTTATTGTTGGCCCGTATGACGTCATTCTTGCTCATAACACGTCACTGTGGCGCAAAATTTGAGTTTTTAAATGCTTTTTTTTTTTCATTAAAAAAAACATCTTTTGTGGCTGTAATGGAGCTGAGTGAGATACTGAATCCTAGTTTTCAAACTAAATGAAGTTGGATTTTCTCGTCATGGCTCCTTTAAGGACACTCACTCCCTGAAGCTGTTCCGAAGGAAAATGGCTGCAAACCCACTTTGATAGACTATCTGCCAAAACTAATTCCGGGCATTTGTCAACTACGTGATCCATGACCCCAGCATCTTTTGTGGGGGGCAATCAACACCGAAATGCAATACAAAAACAATAACCATGTTTCTCAAAGCATTAGCTCACGGAGTGGGTATAAGCGGCCGCACAATGGCAACTCAAACAAAAACTAACCTCTGCTATGTTGTTGTGGCAATCGACACATTTGTTGCGGAATAGAGAGGGAAAACGGGTTCATGTAGGTCATTGCAATTCAAAATTTTCGACTGGATATTTATCAATTGAAGGGATCTACAAATGCTTCGGAAGCCCTACTTTGCACGAATTGTAGCTGATGCAAGCCCAGAGTTTGAAAAGCAAATTGCCTTAAATCACTTGCATGGGGGGGCAGTCTGCTAAAGAACACTAACCTTTCAAAAAAAATTTATTTGGTGCAAAACTTTTTAATTGGTGCACCTTATATAAGTCAACCATGCTACCTCACTGGCCAGAAAACTTTTATTTAGAATCCTAAAAAGGATATTACCTCTCAACACTGCCAATGAGCTGTGCTGCCGCTTACCAAAGCCAGCAAGCCGCATTTTATTAGACTGAACAAGCAAAAGCTGCAGGTGTGCATATGTAGGCGATGCCACTGTAAACGTTCAAAGCAAGGACCGCTCAATTTGTGCAAAATCCAAAATCCTATTTCAGTCCAGCGGTCGCTTTCCAGATTAGGTGAGCATAGGCTGGGACATCCGGCATGACATCCTCCTTTCTGAAAACACTCACCTGCTTGTGCATTCAGTACATTCCTATGAACACTAGGGCGCATGTTAACACATGAAAGGTCCTAAGCAATGCTGACAGGCTGCACTGTGCAAGCAGCCACTTAGTGTACCGCGTGCATCCACCGACCAGGGAAATTTTTTGAACAATGAGCTATTCAAAAGACAGAAGCCCCAGCAGAGAGCCAACAACGCAACACGCAGTACAGCCAGTTTCAAATCAAAGCTGTTAAAAAGGAGACCCAGGTAGACCTAGTGCTTGCATTTATTATTAATTTATACACCCAGCAATCCAAATCATACTTTTCAGGTTACCAAAAATATCAGATAATGAAGGAAAGGCAGAGTATACGCGGCTCGCAGAACAGTTTTGGGCACAAAAACTGGAAAGGGGGAAACGAAGTGAAGGCAGGCAGAGAACGGGAAACATACATGAGACAACCATCTTTTGCTTCACGACATGGGCATGTAATGACACTCAAGAAATGAGAATTCCTGTGGGAGCAGCAGACGGCCCGGGGAGGCTCCGAGAAAACAAAAACTTAAGGCACTTGGACTGAAAAAATGCGCCGAGAGAGAGAGAGGTCTTCCGTACTTGCCGTGCGCTTCACCGCCGCAAAAATATATCCTCCCTATAACATGCCACACCAAGCTCTCTCCCTCAATCCCTCTGCAGACAACAGAAGTAGTAAAGCGCCCAAATATCTCGGCCCCCCTTGCGTCACGCCCACACTGCCCCCGTCTTGCGTTTGCATCGCGAGCCCACTTTCCAAACCTCTGTGGAGTGTTGGTCGCACCCCTGAAATCATCACCCTCTCTGCTTCCTTTTCACTCAATGTCACACGAAGGCGGAAAACAAATTCTCATATATATATATACAAACTGAAAGTGATGCGCGCATTTTCATTTTCGGTAGGTCGTCCTCCGAGTCATGCTTCAGAGAAGACTGGTCAAAAATGACGAAATGGTTAATTGAATAGCCATTTGGCAAGCACAATCTTGTCTTCCTGTCGCAAGGAAAAGGAGGGGGAAAAAAATGAAAAGCCTGATAAAGGCCCCAATGGCTTTCTTCTGCCTTTCCCAGACTCTGTCCTGACTAGGCCATTTTTTTTTTCAAACTCCCAAAACACCTTCTCCCAAATTAGGAAAAAAAGACTGTCGAAACATCAAAATCATTTAAGAAATGGGAGAGGGCAGGAAAATAAAATCTGCTGATGAATGTTGGCAGCGACAGTGCATCGATGCTGCACCCCGCGCGCACCCAAAATGAAACATACATAAAAAAATGGGAACTCTGGTGCACTTGCATATATCGGCTTTGTGGATGTCTTGGCAATTTTAAAGAGCAGGAAAAAAAAAAAAAAAGAGTTACAATGCATTCACCCCAGGAAAGCCACAGACAAGATAATCATCAAAAGGTAGAAAAGAAAAAGAAGAATTCAGTCCGCAGTACACAACACCCGCTTTGTGTTTTGTCCCTCAAAGAAAGTTTCCCCAAACATGCTGACACAGCAACAAGAGCACCCACTCTCGAGAATTGCACTGCACACAATCTCTCAGCACATGTTCTGCTTTGGCCCTGGTCTCGGGAAAGACATCACAAATCCTGCAGGCTCAACCCGTGCACGCTGCGGCAAATCAAAACTCACACAGAAGGCCCTTATTCACAATCACAATTTCTCGTTTTATACTTTCGCTGGCTTAGCTAGCAGGCTTAAATAGTGTGCATCAGTGCTTGCCGCATTGAAGGCCTAGAACCTAGCATTCGGCAGCAAGGAGAGAACTGAAACCGGGGGGACACCAATGCGAGAGAGACAATATGCACTGCGACACTCGCTGTAGCAACATCATGTTACAGAGGAGTTTGGGTGGCGAGGTCAGAGCAGGGACCCACTTCGTGTCAAGGTTGCCCGCAAACAGTCGACACAGACAGAGCAGTCCCTCGGGGACAAGCTCACACACGCACGAGACGAAACACCGCCAAAGAACTGAAAAAAGAAAAGAGGAGGAAGGGGGAAACAAAGAGTGTGAGATGCAGCGGCGGCAGCAGCACGCCCAGACTGACCCGTGTCTGCCTGCAAGGGTGAAGAAGAAGAAGCACGGCGGTCCTCGAGCTCCTCTGCCGTCACCACGTGTGCACACCGGACACAGTTTGGAACATCAAGGTGCCTCTGGATGTTGTTCGTAACAGTTGGCTTTTAGAGATACTACACATACAATAATATATAAAGAAAAGAAAAAGAGCTATCCACTCCTTCGCTTCAAAATGTAGTAACACTCCTACATGAACAGTGCTGGGAGGGCACCCAGTGGTGGCACCACTACTGGCCACCACCGTCGCTCACGGGGCGCCCTCCCGCAGTCACCAAAAAAATCTTGCCATAAAGAAAAAGTGCCCCAATAGGGCCTTTCAAAAAAAAGTGCCCAGCAGCAGCAGCACTGGTGCACCACTGCAGCAGCAGCAGCTGTAGCTTCAGCAGCGGAACAGCTCCTCCTGCCCCCCGGCACTGCCACAAGACGCAGTGGCGGCCTCCCCAGAGTTCTGCTCCGTTGCTTGGCCCCCATGCGTGGAGCCCTTTGCGCACACACAGCACGTATGTTGTTTCAGTGGCGGCGAAGCCTGTCGGGTGGGTGGAAGGCGGTCTTCTGTCGCCCAGACCACCCGCCACCCTTGCATATTGGCTGGCAAGCACGGCCATGCCTCCCAGGCGGGCGGGCAAAAAAATAAAAGCCTCGTCACACAGCCGCCGGCAACGTCTGCAAACAGGAACAAGGAGTCTTCTTTCCCCCCGCGCGGTCTCCTCTCGCCGCAGCAGCCGGGGGGGGGGGCAATGTTCGGGGCCGACCAGACAGGCGGGGAAGGGTGCGCGCGACGTTGCGCACAAGGGGAGTCCTCATCCTCGCCAAACAAAACAAATACTGTCGTGTCACACGCACAGCACACCCAGCCCCCTTCGGAGCCTGTTGGGGCCCCCCCATTTGGCAATCAGGTCCTCTTTGTTCCCCCCGGGCCTAGTGGGCGTCTTCGCTGGGGGGGCTTCGGTGCCTGTGGGCCGCTGCCGCCCGACGTTCCCTAGAGTGCTGCCGGGGCTCCGCTCGTCGCACCCTCTGGGGCTGCCCGCCCCCAACAGGCACCTGCTCACTGCCTCGCTGGCTGTGACCTGCGGGGCAGACGGGAGCACACCGTTGGAGGGGATGCAGTGGAGACCCACAAGCTGGCTTTCCCACAGGGACATTATCCTACGACAGCACACAAACACAACCCATCAAACGGGTTTGGGGGCTTACTAAGCGTGTTGAAAGAAAACTTGGGTGCACTCAGCGAGCTACTGAAGGAAGAATGACGGCAGCACGCTTTACGGGTGGTAGAGACAAGTGACAACATGTACCAATGCAGTGAACTGAGAACTGGTGGACCATCAGGGCAACAAGGAAGGGATAACAGGAAACAGGACCAGAACTAAGGGAAGACAGATAACAAAGCAGACACTGGAGAAAAAGAACAGATTCGGTCTGGGCAGGCACTGGAGAAAAAGAACAGATTCGGTCAGGGCACAACAGGAGCAGTTGGAAGTCTACGAAAGAGGACATACCACACATTTGCACAATTCTAGTCCACACATTTTCACTAAAACAAGCCTTAAAACTTGTGTGCACGGTATAATCAGGCTAAAAAGTGAAATCAGAACAGCATCGACATGCACACCAATTCTGGCTGAAACCCAATTCAATTTGATCCAAAGCTTTCTGCCAAACTCGCGTGAGAATTTTTTATGAACCTTGGGCAGGTGCGGGGCATGTTGATGCTGCTGCCATTAGCCCCTCATTTGTAGTATGGCTCAAAAGAGGTACAGTAGAACCTCAGTGGTACAGGGGAAAGAGAAACAAAAAAATGGGGGAAAAAAAAAAACGAGGAAAAACATACTATCCGCTGCAGAAAAAAAAAAAAAAGGCCAATTGAGAGACTAACATGAGCCTTTAATGGCCTTTTCCACTTTTACGCATCTTTCAACATCTGCTGGCGCATTCTGTGGCCCTTTGAGAGCAAGAGGTCCTTTTCTAAACATCGCAGACTTCTGCCCGCACTGGGATTGTCCTTCGCGCAAAAGTAAGTCCACACCGTTTCCAAGCCAACTAGGGCCTGAGTTTAAGCGGCAACCGGAGACGCCACCCCTTCCTCCCTGTCGTCCGCCCAGTATCGGCGCCGCTTCACGGCGCGATTCTGCCCCGATTTCTGCCAAGGTTAGCACTTAACACGACGGGATGTTGTTATACAGGCGACGTTGGCTAAAGGCCGCTGCCTTACCAAGTGACTCCGGCAAGCCCAGCACTGCGGGAAAGCCGCCACGCGCGCCGAGGCTTGGTCCACACGCACGTCAGCATGTTTTTTGTTTACCGTAAAACGTATCATCTGGCCATAGTTGGATAACATTTTTAACATTTACGGGGCGAGAGCTCGTCAAGCTGTCCACAGCAGCTTTTTCTCTCGCCCCGTCATGTCTTATAAAGAACATGAAATAAAATTCTATTCTATTCTAAAAAAAAAATATTTTGGACATACTTACCAGGAGAAAAAAAAAAAAAAAAAAACATTGTAACACTGTGGGGCATTTTTAGTGTTCACAATTAAGAGCGTAGTAACCGGGAAATCGTCTGAACCGCGAAGGTATCAATGGGGATCTACTGTACTACTATGAAGTATCCTCCAAGTGCAAAGTTGTCCAATTTTACTTGCGGAGCGAGGAGACTTGAGCGGACTAGGCTTTCGGAGACATGTGCAATGGGCAAGAACAGAGGAGCGCCATATTTTAATGCAAGAATTCCAGGAAGAACGTTTTAGAGAACCTCAAGACCCCCTCGCATAATCCGTTAAGAAGCAACGAATAAATCAAAGGCATGTCACGTCTCAAATCATGAAGGTCCAGACGCTTTGAACAGCCAGCGCTCTCAATGTTCCCAGGATCTGGATAAACAAGTTTATGAAGTGCAGGGTATTCTTGCTGCTGCAATTTGATGCACCAATTAAAATGTCGTTCACTAGATACGTGCTGTCATGCCTCGCATCTGCCGAATAGAATTGGTGTAAACTTATCTTTTCGAATTTTTCAAAGTAAACATTTCTGCACATTACATTTGGGGGAGTGGTAAAACTGTGCAAATACAGTAAATAGCCTTTATCTGCTACCATGCCCTGCTGCCGCAGTGCCAAGTAGATTACCTTAGCTAAGCAGCAGCGCCAGCTAGATGGCCCCCCGTGGTCACGTGCACTGCATAGCCAATAGCAGAGTTACTGGATATATACCAGTTGCAAAACTCCCCATAGGCCCCATAAAATAAAAGCCGGTCTTTGATTGCCCCCCTGTGCCAGGGCAAGCAGAATAGCCTGCCACCTGTAGGTAGGACGTTGCGGCTGCTGCCGTAAGTCATAAAAAGAAAAGCTGCAAAAACACAAGTAAATTTCACCTAATTAATGTATTCTAATTTAAAAAGCAATGTATACTCTATAAAAATTTTGAATAACAATAGCGTAGCTAAGTCCAGTTTTAGTCTCCCAGGTGCCGCGCGCGTTTGCCCTCAGCTTCCACAGAGCAGGGGGGCTAGTGCCGCCCAGATTATGAAGCGGAGTTTCGCAACTGTATATATTGAGTAACTCTGAGCCAACAGGACCCCGCGGTCTGGCAGTGGGCCCATCCAACACACACCCCTGCAGTCCTGCCGCAAAGGGCACCCAGCTTCTTATTAACTGCGCTGAAGTAAAGCCACGACGTGCTGCGGCCGAATCCGCCACGGCCGCCGCCAGAGGCCCCCTACCTGCATTGCGCGGGGCCGGCTTGGCGACCTCCTTGGGCTGCTCCGGTGCAGCCTGCACGGCCGCCCGACTCCTGGCCATGGCCGCCACCTCCGAATACGTCAGCTTGCGGCCACCTTCCTCCGCCTTCGGGGGGGCCACCTGCTGGGCACACAGAGAAGGGGCTGGAAAACACTGCCTCCACCGTTCCACATCCGCTGCCACAGGAACACTTGCAGGAACAACAAATGCGGGGCGCTCCCGAACCATTACCGCAAGGAACTGCACAGTCACTTGGCAGAGGCTTCAAGTTTCACTTTTGTGCCGACATGGTACGAGCAGTCTCAACGAGGAGTTCCAGCAGCGCAATACCGAACAGATTCTGGCATTATTACAAGTACCGTATTTATGCAATTATAAGGCGGTCAAGATTATAAGGCGAGGTTGCAGTTTGGAGTAAAAAAAAAAAATTGAGACTATGTATATTGGAAAAAAACCTCGCCAGTAGGTCCGGAAAGCGTCAAAACAACACTAGCACACTCAAGTTTAGATCGCAATGGTTGTGCATTCGGTTTCATTCGGGGGCACTGACGTGGAGCAATTCTTACTAAGAACAGGACTTGGCCCATTTTAAAAGGTCCAAACAGCACAGCTGTTTCCCCACTGAGGGTGGAACTAGCAAAGACCATTTTGGAAGAAGTCCAGGCAAGGCATTAGAGTGGCTGCTGCCTGTAACGCAAGGCAAAGAGGGTGCTGTGTGGCACTCACGGCGTTCGATGTGGACTGTGGTGCCACTGTTGCCGGTGCAGATGCTGCCGTGGTCGTGCTAGCAGTTGTCGCGTTCACAGGAGCAGCATCTTCCGTAGCCGGCGTCGTCGGGGCAGGGCTTTGAGCCCTGGCGGGGGCTGCCTCCACCTCCTGGGAGGCACCCTCACGTCTGCAACACACACGTGCACCTTGTCACAACCCTGCTACCCGGGAACAGGCACAGCAGGCATGCAATCTACACAACAGAAGATTTGACCACGGGTTCAGAAAATGTTGCACGGCAGGGGAGAAAAGTCCGAGTGCGAAAATCAAAACCAAGATTTTGTCCCATGTATCGAAGATGGTAAACCAGGCAGCCTTGCCACGTGAAAGCAGAATGCCAACGATGCTTCACCTCGATTTTTGTTGTTGCACCCATTACGACCGACAGGTGCTAATAACAGCACTGTCGTAGATACCTGGGTGCAATTCAATGGCTCAGCACACGCAAAGCGCCCACTGAAAACAAATGGCCATTTACATTTACGTGACATTTGGGGGAATAGTGAAACCGGGCAAATACAGTAAATAGCCTTTATCTGCTACCACACTCTGCTGCCAGAGTGCCGAGCAGATGACCTCAGCTAAGCAGCAGAGCCAGCAAGATGGTGCCCTGTGGTCACGTGCACTGCGTAGACAACAGGATTGCATGGTCTGCCCTTCAATCTTACTCGGTAACTTTTTAAGGGCTATTTTTGCAATTCATCCAAGTCAACCACCACCCCACGGAAAGCCTAGCATGACACTACATGTAAGTCTCCACTATAGGAATGATTTACCCAGTGGAGTCAATCATGAATTTTACTTTTCCGATATTTGTTTTTATGCCCAAAGCAAATCTCGGTTCAATTCCTGCAAAAAAATAAGTTACCCCTACACTCCACTAAACTTTAGTATTGCTCTCGCTCAATTCTACTCAATTTAAAATCAAAATTCCAAAATATTAAGGCCTCACATCAATCGGGTCGCTCGCAGGCGAAAAGGGACTGCTCTCTAAAATCTGCAGACAAAGATGAATTCAACTCGGTGCTTTAATGCCACACAATGGTCCTCATCCCAGGGGAGCATGCCTTGCAACACTGCAGGACCCCACAGGAGTGCCCAGTGTTGGTTCCCAGAGGGGGATAGAAGGGCGGGGGGACCAGGGGTCTGTTCAGAATTTCAATTTAGCAGGGGCGTCGAAATACTCCCCAGGGCCTGTTGGGGGTGGGGGGCGGTGGAGGGGGAGGAGGAGGGTTTAAATCCCTGGGAAGGGTTTCCATGGTTGTGAAATCCTTCTGGGGGTTGTACGGGGTGTTGGTGGGGTGCGCACAAATCCCTGAGGGAAAGGAACTCACGGCGGTGCAGGGGCAGTGCTGGGCGACACGGGCGACGCGGGCGGTGTCAGCATGGCGGCCGGGAAGTCGTTGCCATTGGTCAGGGTGGCACTGTCCTTGGTGGCCAGCGTGGAGGCAGCTGGGCTGCCCGCAGCCCCCGAAGCGGCAGCAGGGGGGCTCAGGGCGGACTCTGCCGTCTGGGTCTTGCAGTCGCGGGTGGGCGGCTTGGCCGACGACGGCGCACTGGCGGCCAGCGCGCTGGTGGTGGGGTTCGGGCTGCTGCTGCTGCTCACGCTGCTGCTGCTCGCGGCACGGCCGGGAGCTGCGCCGCGGACGATGTCCGACAACCTGCTGTTGACGGTGGTTGCCGAGGTGGTTGCCGTTGTAGCCGAGGAGCCTTCGTCTGCTGTGGCTCCCTGGCTCAACGATTCCTCCTCCTGGAGAGACAAGGGCACGGCAAGGCGCTCACTTCCACGGGAGGCAGTCCAAGTGTACACCACACCGGAACTGTTTTCTTCTTTTCTTGCCCGACCAACTGAATGTTGCATGGTTCTAACGTCAAGTGTATAGGAGTATTAAAAGTTGCATTTCTATTTAATGCAAACACTGATTTGGTGAAATTTGCCCTAATCCCGTGGCACTTGGATGAAGCCAGGGCAGGCTAATAAAGAACAAAATATTCAACACTTCTCAACATTAATACCCAAATTTAAGTGAATATTGTTTAAGAAAAAAAAACTTTTAACCAGCTGTTGTTCTAACAATCAACACATTCTCCTGTCAATAACTAGCCCCTGTCTAGTGAGTAAAGCCCAGGGGTGAAACTCTTGAATTTTGTCCCTTTCATGTCCATCTCGCGAGTACCCATTTCGAGCAGGTCTAGACTGGCAGAAAGCAAACAACCTGATGTGATGCAGCACAAGAAATGTGGGGCATTGGTTTCTGTGCACGTCATTGGTCGGAGGCCTGCCCAGTGCAGCTACGGCACGATTGAAATGGTTGTGAAAGGGAAATTTCCGAAGTGGACCCAATTAACAATTGCGCCCCAAAAGTTGCACAATGCCCACGTACAAGGAAGCCAGGCAGGGGTGGAAAAGCAGCCTCTTCCAGGTCGAACTTCGGAGCTTCGGCCCCTTCCCTCGATTTGCTGCCGTCAGTGCTGCCAACATCCTGCAAGAGAAGGCCCTGCAGCAGTGAGCTCACCAGAGGCCCACAATGGCAAACAGAACGAGGGCAGCTTACCGCTTTGTTGCCATTCTCTTCCTTTTTCCTCCGCCTCATTCGACTGCTGCAACGGCAAACCAAAGAGGCCGCGATGAGATTCCAAGGAGGGACGAACATCATCAATGTGGCTACTTAGGTTCATGTATGGCTGTAGAACCTCGAGCAGTGCAGGTAGAAGGGAAAAGAAAAAGTAGGCTTAGCCGAACTGATGAAATTCTCCTTTTTGTCCAGAATTAACCTGCAGTACATTTCAAATAGTTTTCATAAACAGAAAGGAAAAAAAAAAAAAAAAAGCAACCACTAGCTGCTTAGGGCTAAGTTTGGATGGTGTCACCCTTGCATGCAATAATGCGGCACGCCATGACTTCACCCCAAATGCCTGCTGGAGAGTCAGAACTGATTTGTGGGCAATTCATGGCCGCCCCCTCTCTAGCTGACAGCTCTGGAATTCCAATCAGTGTGCCACAGGGGTAAACCAGGTGTCTCGGGCAAAGATGGCCCACTGGGACACCAACGATGCTTGACCGTGGCTTTCAATGTCGCACCCATTTCGAGCAGGGGGAGCACGGGCACCCTCTGCAGATACCTAGGGTGCAGCGTCAGCAGCCTGTGCACAGCCAATCAGTGGCACTGGAAATGCCCATGCAGCTTGTGTCCCCTCTGATTTGCACACGACTATCTAGCGAGACACCCTGGATATGCTTGCAAGAGAGAGAAACGAGAGTGCTATCCAGCAAAGCATAATGACGCAACCCTGTCAGGCATTGCCGACCTTCTCAATTGCGAGCTTATCGGCGACGTTGCATCTAAAGAGGCACACCACTCACTCTGGGTACTTCTGCGAGGGGCCTGAGGAGTCCTTGCCCGCGTCCCCCTTGGGGCTGCCCCGGGGGTAGAGCGAGTAGAGCGAGCTGCCCCCCGCGTCCCGCTTGGAGGAGCCGCCCCCAGTCGCCGGCAGGAACTCCTGGAGGTACGCCTGTGGGGGCCCCCCCGCTGCGCTGCCCCGCAGGGGGTAGGCTGGCGGGCCCGTCAGGTAGGTGGACGGGTAGCCCGGCCCCAGAAGGCTGCCACCCCCATGCCGCTCGTAGAAGCCCCGAGAGTCGCCCCCGTCGTACGACGAGCCACCCCCCGCCCCCCGCAGGTACGACTTGGAAGAGCGGCCGCCACCGCCCCCACCCGACCACAGGACGGGGAAGCCGTGCCGACCCGTGCCACCGGTGCCGTTCAACGGCTTGTACGTTGCCTGGGGGGCGAGGCCGTTCATCGAGAACACCTGCACGCAAGGGGGTAAAGAAAGGTAAAATAACACACTAATTGGCATGCGCTAACGTGCTACTTTAACTACCCAGAGGAAGAAACGGCTTTCATGCAATCAGAATTCCATGATGACTATGTTTTGCTTCTTCCTACGAGTCTTTTTCTCCGTCCCCCAAGGTCGAAGGAAGTTCCTTTAGTTTGCCCCTCGTTAAGCTCCTGAAGTGACCAGCAAGTGGTGAACAGATGCAGAGGAGAACGGACAGTGATAACAGGCTTTAAATTAACAACTGTTTTTTACATGGTTGTGTTCAGGATAGCTGTTTGCGATTTCTAGCTGTGGCCATTCATGCCTGGGCCATTGTTAAACTAAAGAGCTTAAAAAATTATAACATTTTGCCATCCATTACCAGATTAACAGCTTTGTATGCATATATGTATACAAAAGGAAGAACTTCCCACTTGTCGGCTGTTTAAAGCAGGATACAGACATGCACTGACAGCTAGTTCCAGCCACAGAAGTGCTACAAGAATGCATAAATCTTTGCCTGCAAGAAACTCAGGACAGGATAATTCTGCTTGTCACCCCTTGCTCGGAGATGCGCATTTACTCTAAGTTAGGCCCATAGCGTTAACCTCCCAACAACGATAAACACTGGCTGGCAATAAGGAGGGGCATAGGTTTTTCAAGCCCGCAAAAGAAAAGCAGCAACGCACGTGACGAAACACCTTTTGCCAAACACAACCACATTCTGCAGCAACTTAGCCTCTGATAACAAGGGAATGAGAAGCAAATAACTGTTTGCCAAAATCCTGGTACAAGGTAGCGAAAAATGTGCCCTGGACTCGGTAAGCTACTGCAAGAAAAGCACCATTTCGGCACCACGTAGGAGATGCTGCGACCTTGCCCTGGCCATTTTGCACAACGCAGTGTGGTTGTAGCCCCCACCCGAAAATGGAGCTGCGCAGGGGAGGCGGCCAGGCTCACCGTGCCCAGGTCGAAGCAAGTCGGGGTGGCGGGCGTCCAGGTCTGCAGCATGGCCGGTGGGTAGAAGGGCGGGTACACCTGGGCCGTGCCCGCAGTGCTGCTGGCTGCACTGGCAGCCGGCCCATAGTTCACCTGTAGGGGTCCCTGGTAGAAGGTGGATGCTGGGGTGGCCTGCGGGGGGGCCGCCACGGGGGTGGTGGCCGTGGGCTGGCTGGTGCTCAGCGGCTGCGCCGGGACTGCCCCAACGGGAGGGGCGGGGGCTGCTGCCACCGCTGCTGTGGCCGCCACAGGGGCCGCCCCTCCGCGGGCCAGCACCTCCCCTCCACCAGCCGCCAACAGGTGCGGCGGGGGCTGGTGCCGCAGGCCATTTTTGTAGGGCGGCAGGAACGAGGCACGCGAGATGGGCTTCGCCTTGATGCGCGCCTGGGGGCACCACACGGACAGGCATCAGGTACTGATAACAGGTCAGCTCTTCTCTTCAGAGCGAGTGGCTTTCAAAATTTTTGGCATTTAACAGGACACCTGGGCTACAGGGCATGACATAGTAAAGGGATCAAGACTAATTTTAGCCATCTGAGGGGCTCTAACATGCACCGAAATCTCGACCCACGTGCATTTTCACTTTTCGCTTCTACGTGAAAAGCAGCCACCGTTGTCTGGAATCGAACTTGTGTCCCTGGGCTCCGCAAGCACAACGCCTCAGCCACTGAGCCACCACGGCAGATCACGTGAGTGGCTTAACAAAGCAGTGAAATTCCTATTCACAAGTTATAACTTTGCAGTGCTGCCTCCCAGGTACCAAAACTCATGACTGGTGGCTTTCATGGATGCGTAGAGAAAAAGCAGTATGTTTGTCCCATTCGCAAGTTCCACCTTTAAGAGTAGCTTTAAAGAGGCATTGCCAACTTACATAGCATCCTTCACCATGCTCAGCGAAACTGGTCAGACAAGCGTGACCACGGGGTGTAGGTCAAGCTAAGCGAGCGTGCACAGAGTGAGCTATCCAAGCGCATGCCAAAAGGGCCCAGTGTCAAGGGGGGCAACTCACCATGATGGGCTTGCCCTGGAAGGAGCGCACCTCCTCGCGAAGGTACCTGTACGCCTGCTGTGCATCCTCATCCGACTCGAAGGTCACGTACCAGCTGCTGTTGTGGGCAAACTCGCAGCTCATGAACTGGGGGCACTTCTCGCCTGCCTTGAACAGAGCCTCAATGTCCTGCACACACCACGGAGGGGACGGGGAGTGTGAGGCACGGCCCTGTGGAGGGGCCCGCAGCAGCAGCAGAAGAAGAGGCCGCTCACCTTCACGGGCGTGCTCTCGGGTATCTCCCGGAGGATGAGGACGCAGCGCTTGTGGTTGGGGCGCACCTTCTCCCCCGCCTCGTCCACCTGCACGTTGGGGGACTCGCGCAGGACGTCGACGATGAGACTCAGGTCCTTGGTGAGCTTCTTGATCTGGTTGAAGTTGGCCACGGTGCCGATGGGCACGTACTGGTCGCTGTCCATCTGGGACAGCAGGTACGTGTCGTTGGCCAGGTTCTCCCGAGAGAAGTAGTACTCGAGCTGCTGCATGAGCATGCGGCGCAGCTCGGGCAGGGGCAGCTCATCGGGGGCGAAGTGGGGGGGCCCCAGGCCGTGGTGGGGTGCCGCCGGGGTTGCCATGGCCGTCCCCCCCTCCGGGGCTACCTCCGCTGCATCGCACACGCCCCCGCCTCCTCCTCCTCCTCCTACAGGGGCAGTAGCAGCAGCAAAAGGGAGACCCATCAATAACGCCCCACCCGACTGCTTACCAGCACCAGATATTCACGGGAATCTACACTCTTATCACACCCGAGCTGATGCAGAGTTACACACACAAAGCAAAGTGCTGCAGCGTCGACTACACAAGCAAGTACCGACAAAGCAGGATTTTCTCAGAAAAAGGGCAAGGTACCAGAGCTCTGGGAGGCAAGTTAGTCCGCACTGTTTGCCAACATAAGAAATGCCATCAGAAGTGCACTCCAGTTGCTAAGGCACAAGCATGAGCAGCGACAGTTGCCATAGGCAAAAAGGGGATGGAGGCTACAAGAGGTGCACACAAGAATTCTTCATTCTTCACCAGTGGAAATTGTGTAAACAACCGAAATAAGGAAAAAATACAAAAAGTGTTCCTAGGTGAAAGGTTTTGAAGGCATTCTGCCGGGTCGCCACCAGCAAGTCCCACTGTGCAGGGGTGAGACAGCTGAATCAAGTTTGGGAGCAGTTTTTGGAGCAGCGAAATCTCGATTTTGGAGCAGAAGAAGCTTGGTTTAGAGCAGTTAACGACATTATTATGTCACCCTAAGTGCCCAAAAAATCAAATTTTTGGCAACTCGAGGCAGAAACAGTACTTTTTAATCGGTTTTGAACGTATATAACACTGAAACAGCCTCTTAATAAAGTTTTTCTGCCAGAGTATCACGAGGTACCAAATCCACTACCTTTTTATAAACCATTTTTAAATTCTTAGGCTCTATATATAAATAGCATGGAGTTCCGTTGAAAATATCTAATTGAAAAACTAAGCAATCAAAAGGCATTTTTATTTTCATGGGAATGCCGAAATTATTATTTTTCTAATCCCACACTCGGCTTTAAGCACAAGTGTAGAGCCACGGCAAAAGTTGCTCAAAGCAAGGTGACAGTCGTCGCACCCCACCAGCCCTCCCATTTCAAACACTAAGGTGCACGTTCACTACGATCGATCGCAATTTGAGTAACGTTGGTATGTTTAGTCACCTTTCTCTTGGCATTAAATTTCACTTCAGATAGATGAACCATTATTACTAGCGTGCAATAATAGCCCGTCCCGCTATCGGACACTGCTTGAACATTTTGCGGCGATGTAGCCTGTGCCGCCCCTTTTGAACTGTCGACCGTACCATTCCCACCGCTCGGAAGCTCGCTGTCAAAAGCAGCAATAACTCCGCGTTTTATAACAATGCAACGAGTCTGAAATTTCACTTCAAACACGCACCTCGCCTCTCACAAAACACGAATTCGCGGGCACCCCGTTTTTTTATGAACTCCACCTTTCGAGTGGCGCAACTTCCCGTAACAGATCAAACAACTAAATGTAAACCCAGCCGCCCCCATAACCAAAAGCACCGTAGAAATCTGTACAGAGTGGTCGGCCTGAACTAGAGTGAACTAGCCTGAACTACGAGCAACTGCTTCGCCCGCTGGCCATGTTTTCCGATCTTCACCATACCAAGATGGCGGCGCCCTGTATACGTACTTAATGTCGTTCCGGAGATACGGCGCTCAGAAAATTGCCGTTTTGTCATTAACTTGAACAAGTTTTGTCGCCTCAGTAAACATTAGCATTTTTATACAGGCCTTTGCAATGATTTCGATGGGAAAGCTTTAAAAACGTACAGAATATAACATGTGCAACCCGACATTGTGACTTCCGAAAAAACTATTTCGGGGACCATTTTATGCGAGTTTTTTTTATAAATTGAATGATCAATCAATTTTTACAAACAGCATTACCTTGGGGATAATGGAAAATTATGCGGTCAGTAAGCATTTTTTCTTCACTGAAACTGATGGGAGCGTTAAAATCGTTGGCTCTCAGACTGTTTTGGAGCAGTTTGGCGCAATTTTACTGATTTTCAAGCTTTTGGAGCAGCCTGGCGCAGAAAAACAAATGTGTATCAAATCTGCGCAATATGCGTAGCTGTTTCACCCCTGACTGTGAAACATCATTTCTGCATGCTTTGCAGGCACAAAATTTCTCTTGGCACACATCTTGCATTTTCAAAAATTGTTAGCCTTCAGCAAAAGACAAAATTGCCCAATACACACCGTTTAGTTTTTGTAAATTGTGTTCATGCCTGCAACTCTCACGAAACATGCATACCATACACCACGTAGAGCGAATGGAAAAAAAGAGCTCGAGTTTTCCAGACAAAATTTGGAAGCAAACCCAACGTCGTGTATGTTGATGCCCATGCAATCGCCACAGCAGATGCCAGAGGACCCTCTTTAGATACTGCAACTATCAAGACACTCAGTCCTGAGGCAGCGGAAGAGGCGGCAATAGCCATACAAAGCACTTTCACTGCAAACCACCCCAACCACTATCACCTCACATTCTAAAACCGCAATTCAAAATTTGGCTGCCAACCTGATCTCCAAAGCAGCACTGAAAATTTTGAAACGAAATCCCCAGCGCACTCTGGCTTCAACGGAAATAAGGCAGTTCACGAAATGGCTAGAAATAGCTAGAAATGGCTAGAAATAAGGCAGTTCACGATATAGGCTAGCTCCACGAAAGGCGGGAGCTAGCCTATATCTAAAATCACGGAGCCAGGTCTGCAAGGGATAGAGGAGTGTCTTACAATGACCTCTCCCGTCAGGTCTACCCTCCGGTCAACAAAAACCTAACTAACAAGCAAGCACACGCCTGGTACCTCCTACAAAGGAACACCTTCCCAAACTCCATGAGGCTAACACACATTCACCCATCAGTATACCTAAACCCTGATTGGGCCCCTATGCGGCACCCCAGCCAATCTACCTCGCGTAATATTAGCCTGCCCTCAAAACAACTTTCCCTTGTCACATCCTAGGAGCAGTGGGAGGAGGCACTGCGTAACCTGGACCAAGGTGTGCAAACCCTGAGCAGCCGACGTCACTGCCCGGCTCATGCCTGTAACCACGAATATCCTCTGACCTAAGCGAATGCTCAATAAAATGTGCTCTCTCTCTCTCTCTCTGTCTCTCGCAACACCTGGATTTCTTCTCAAACACAGAAGCATGATCAAGTAATGCTTGCTACCCACTTCTTAGGCACCAGGTGTTGCTGCTACTGGAACGTGTTTTGCTTCCAACATGAAATGTGCCCGCAGTGGGGCTATGTACACATCAGATTACTTTGGTTGAAGTGACCCGCTACAACAGTGCTGGTATGGTATGAGGAGTATGCAGCAAGAAGCTTGCAAAAAGCAAGGGCAGAGGAAGGGCAGTGAAAAAGAAGAGTTTAGGATGTTGCATACCCAATGTTGTGTTGTTAACTTTACAAATACAAACAATGCAGTCATGAATATCACCAAGGTAGTGCTCTCAGGACCAGTGAGAATAGTTAGTGCGCACTATATAATGATAAGTAAAGGGTCATTGATGCCAGTCCCTTAATGAGCATGCTCGTATGTATGGGCATAAAAAAGCTTTTCAAATAGTGCAGAAGGAACTGGCCAACGGCGATCGGAGTGGTTAACAACCTGCAGTGCGGATTTCCCCAGAGACACATGCCAGTTCCTGCATCCGTCACTTGCGTAGACCATTTTCTGACTAATGAGGACAGAACCTTCGAAAAAACATTACAGTCTATGAATGTGTCACAGTTACATTATTTTTCCTTGTTTGAAATCTGAGCCATTCTGAGCAGAGCTGTCCTGAATTTTCACAATGAAGGCAAGCATTAACCCTCGCCATTTTTAATGTTGTGCAAGTCACTACACCAGCATCGAAAGTGTTTTTTAATCAGCGTTCCTCATCATTCTGTGCAGCCACCAAGCTAGTTAGACGGCAACTACCTGTCGACGCCAGTGACAGCGACAGCAAGCTGCAGGCACAGTGCCACAGTCACGAGGCAGGAACATATAAAAGAAACGGGCTATTGCTGCGGGCGCGGGTGAATGCCCAGATAGCGTCACAATAAAAGCTAATGCGGACTACAAAGTTTCACAGCTGCCACGACGAAGAAGAAGGAAGGTAGCGGCACCTGATGGACAAAATGGTAGCAGCCACAATGCATGGCGGGAGACAAAGTTAGTGGTTATCTCCGTGCACAAAATGCCTGGCACATAGAGCATTGCATTCAGCCAAAATCTCCATCCGCAAAGCTTGCTTTTATAGAACTCATGTAAACACTTACGTCAGCAAGCTTTCAATAACAGATGGGGAACTTGCATTCATAGTGGTACTAGCCTTCCAATTGCTTAGAAGTGGTACCAGTAAAAGAAAATGGTTGCAGACCTGCACTTCAAACAATTTTCGTTTTACATTTTTTTCGCTGCTATGGGTGCCTATTAGCCCACTAATCATAGAACGGCAGATTAGACAGTCGATTGCAGCGTAAACAATCATTTACGCCGTCATTTATTCGCGTCAGTTTCGGTTTCGACAAAACGAACGCCGAGCGGCTTCCATGACAGGAGGGTGCACCTGACGTCACCATTCTTGTCGTACCGCTGCCAGTCTGGACGCGCTCGCCCAGACCGACCGAGGTCTTCACCATCCCCACGCACCTGGGCAGCATGACGCCAGTCCCAAAACCATGATGTGTACACACATGGTGTAGCAGCCCGTGCCAACCGCAGCCAGCGCGTTGGCTACGTTACGGGAGCCCCGACATCAGCAGTTTGGGGCAACTACCAGATGATTTGCTGGCCTTGTTCTGGGCTTTCTTGTGTGGGCAGTGATTAAAAATGGGTTTGAAATATGTTATACTAAACGGCTACTGTGAAAACTTGCTGGGAGATATCTCCTGATCAAAAGGAAGCATTTTACATAGTTATCTCAGCTTTGAAATTTCGTGTCACTACTCTTTTAACAGGTGCACAAACGTACAATACCCTTCAGCGCACAACTCAAAGGTCAATAATATGGGCCCTCCCCTTGACCTACAAAGTGCCCCTTTTTCCGTTCCTATAATAGTCTTACCCCCTCTTCAATTAGAGCCACTCCATTGTAAAGGCCGGTTCACATTCATAGCTAGCAACAGCTGCCATGCCCCAATGCTGTTGGGACAATGCAGAACAACCTCCCTATTGCAACACAAGGTCCCTGCTTCTCCCTTTCCATAACACCCGGTACATGCAAGAATCGCACTTGGCAAATCTACATGGACCCATGCAGGTTTGCAGTGGCCACGGTCTTTGCCAAGCCCTTGTCCCGAGAGGAGGTAAACCAAGTGCCCCTGCCACGTGACAGCAGAGCACCAACGATGCTTTATCTCGATGTTTAGTGTGGCACCCATTACGAACAGCAGGTGCTAATACCACAGCACTGCCGTAGATACCTGAGTGCGGCTTAACAGCTGGACACTTCGGCTTAGCACCTCGACTATTGCCCATATCAAGAATGCTTCTTTGCAGACAACCCAAATGATTGTTTTTTGTTTGTTACGCACAGTATAAGGAACAAGCAACCATGATTCACGTGCTCATTATTGGCATCAGGTAGCCAGGTAAACTGAGATGCACTGCAGTACAACAGACAACTGGGCTGGCTGGTAGCTGTTCATCTTGGTGTTCAAAGAGCTTGCAACACAGAGACGAAGGAAGGAAGCGCCGCGTCATCTCTCTCCATTCCCTCATCCCCGCGTTGTGAGCACTTTGAACACCAAGACAAACTGTGAGAGTAAGAATTTATTGCACTACAGGACAGAACAGCATAAAAAGCCTCAGCAAATGTTGCAACCTGCCAACATGTAACGTTACAAGAATATGTTACAGAATTCCAACCGTCCTAGCATGTAGAGCACATAAACTTTGTTCGCTAGGGGCGGGAGAGAGAGAGAGAGCTGGAACGCATGCATACAACATTGTTGTGTTTAAAAGCTGACTGCATAACAGGGTCGCATTTATCCTGTTGCAAAACCAGCTACGCGACTTGAGCATATTTACTCATTACACTTCCCAGAAATCTTACTACCAACGAAAGGGACTGGTTAGTTAGGTTTATGGCGGTAGTCACCTCACGAGAACAGAAGATGTGCTATTACTTCCTCTAACTTATCTCAGTTTGTACACACCATGCAACTGGCCATCCACACACACAAAAAAGTGCAAAACAGGAACTTACTGTACCAGAAAGGATTGTGGCACTTAAAGATTGCATATCCCAAGTACGAATGCATTGCCTTATATGATGAGCCCACCCAAGTGATCTGCTGTGATGAAGCGACCAACCGCAATGTCTTCTCTCTTTTTTTGTAATTACTATTGCCAGTACATTTAAGCCTATTTTCTAGCCGCCTTGATTCCCCACAGTCCCAGTAGTCTGTCTGAGCCACCTACTATCCTGAAATGAAATCAGAGCCATCAAGAGTCAGTAAACTCTTTAGCTGTTGAAGACCTAGGCGAGCAATACTACCAAGCACAAAAACCATGCCCGATTCATAAATACAGCTGTATGCACAAGTTTGCATGCAGGGCATGCCCTTTCTGTTCCAAAGTTATAATCGCACACTTTGCTCAAGTGGGAGTGCCTAATCCCAACAGAAGAACGCTGCATAAAGCAGAGCATGACAAAAATGTCGTAGTTCTGCCTTGGGCAAGAGTGAACTCAGTGCAGCAGCTGCCTGCGCTTCGGAGAAAGGGCAACTGCAGGACACCCATCCTGAAGATAGCATGCGACATGCCCCCTCTGGGCAAACAACCTTTGTTCCTCGGCCCCCTTATCTCCTTCACACAATCCTTAACAATAAGCTGGGAGCAGCAGGCTCTTCAAGTTGCAGCAATTGTTGGCCACACATGACATCGGACAAGATGTGCACACCCAAAATTTGGCAGACAAGCGCTTGAAAACTACCTGTTAACGCATCTTTCTGCGCATGCTCAGAACAAAACGCGCGCTAAGACCTACACGAACGCTCAGCTTTGCATGCCCATCCTACAATAGGTTGTGATCTAGGAATAAAAATATTTTGAATGCCTTCCGGAGATTTTTTTTTTGCTTACGCCACAAGAGGATACGGAGATCGGGCGAGGTGTTCTTCCAAGGTTGCTGCTTGGGACATCTCACGAGGGCAGTAAAACGACCCGTGCCAAAACGAGGAATCACGGCACAGCGTAAGACAAGCTGCCGCCGTGAGACGTATTTAGGATGAAGCGACACATCGATCCAGTGCGCTGACGGATGGCCACGTTTCCCGTGCCCGTGAGCGCTAAAATCGGTTCGCCGCCTCGTGCCAACACGGCCAGTCCCATCCGAACGTACGAGCGCGCCCTCCCCTCCCTCGCCGCCAGGAAAAGAGAAGCGCGCCGGGGGTTACGCACGCATTGAAGCAGCGTTCCTTCCTCTTGGCTCCAATGGAACGGAAACACAAGAGGGATGCGGCTGAAGTCGAGCCCGGTGCCGACCGGAGGTAAACAGAAGACAACAGATGGCACGATCCGGCAGTTAAAAAACAAGAATCGAAAAGGAAAAAGGGGCAAGAAAAATGTGGACAGCGTGTCGCGGAAAGGAAGCCGAAAGACGACCGGACGTTACGGGGCAGCTCAGTAGGCAGGCCGTATGGCTGCTCCTGCACTGGCGCGGCCCGAGAGCAGCGAGGAGCATCGCCAACAAGACGGGCAGCAAAGAAGCGGCGAATCACCTCCGCGGTGGGGCGGCGGCACCGTCCCGCCGTGCGCCTCCACGTCGACGGCGTCCGATGGCCCGGCACTGCCGCGATCACCGCCACAGGCACACCGCCGACACGGTCGCGTGGAAGGTGGCCAGCCCCGGGGTGGCTACCGTAATCCGCGCTCGGCGGGTATCGCGCGAACCCGGCGACGACCGGGGGGCGACCTCTGTTCTTTCGCGGCCAGGGCCCGTCACCGAGGTGTCCGGACGTGGCATCGTCGGCCCCGGCCCAGGTGCCGACCGGCGAAGGAAGGAAGCCACCCGGCTCGCAGCACCGTCCGACGTGGCAGCAGCCGGCTCGGAGTTGATCGACGACGATAGGCACACACTCCCCGCGAGAAGGAAAGACACGCCGAGCAGAAAAATACTGCGGATCGGCCGGGAACTAAACAAAAAGAGCCCCGCCGCGCCGCCGTCCCCGTCCTCCTCCCTCTCCGGGCGCGTGGCGCCATCTGCCGGACGGCGGCCGAACCAGAAAGCTACGCGCCCACACGGAGGGGACAACGCGGACACAGGGACAGCCGCGAGGCCCAGCCGCGGCGGACGCCGACGGCCACATCGGGCAGCCCTCATTGTATCACCGGCCCGAACACAACTGCGATCAAAACAACCGTTGGAGGAACCCGCGGAATCTCCTCCACTGACTGAAGGAAATGGGAGAAATACCACTGAATTGAGCCTCAAAATAATAAAATACGAGAAAAGTTATGTAAACACGGCAATTGAACACACGCTTCGCGCCGATCCGCGCAGAAAAAATAACGGTGGCCGTTTCCTAAGCGCGAAACAGCATCCACCCCACACTAGGCGTCGGCACAAAGTTTGCTCAGCGACTCGGCTCCGTTCTTAATCCACAGGAGCCCTTTAGCGGGCACGTAGCGAGCTATCATCACTGTTCTGCGCGGCGTCGGCCGCTCCACTTACACAACCGAGCGTCGCCTGCTGACCAACGTCAAGCGGAACCTATGTAGCCACGAAACGTATTCCCAATGAACGCAAGCGAACGTGATGCGGCTTGTGCACTTTTGAACTGGGCGAAATCGGTTAACATGTGCAACAGGTTTCTTCGCGATGCTACTGGAACTCGGAAGCAACTGCCAAAATCCCAGCGTGCCAACCAGCCCGGCTGCTGCACAAATAGAACATGCGCACAGTTCGAAGTGCTATTACTTCCGAAGAACTACAACGGAGACTCAAAATGACTGGTCAAACTGGACCCAATAGCCGCAGGACAACCGACGCTTCTCTATCATCATCACCATCATCCTGTTAGTGCACACTGCAGGACGCAGGCCACTCCTTGAACAATTTCTGCCTTGCGATGTTCTGGTTCGCTCTCCGTCTCCGATTTTGCCCCACTTCGATCGAGCTAACGGCCTTCATCTACTTCCACCACAGCGTTAACGACCTCCCTGCGTGGCAGCCCCTCCTTCTTTGTGAGCCACCACAACTGCCACGTGCAGGGGTCGCACAAGCATCAAACTGAACTCAAGCCCCAGGCGCGCACTGCTGGGAGCGAGCCAGCAGATGACGGCTGGTAAAGAAACAGGCACCAACTGTGCAAGAAGCGACCACATGACGCGGGTCCTGCTGTAACAGGGAGTCTTCACACGGAAACTGCGAAAAGGAACTGCCGTTAGGCTCCTAGCCTTGAATTTCAAACGCCTCGCGCCGCTGTGATCCCTGTCACCTCGGCCCAGCCCTGGACGGAGCAAAGCCCCCGAAACGAGAATTAACCGGACCATGCTCGCTACCTCAATTGCTGCGGTTATACCCACTTCAACGGGTTCATGGACATCATGGATCACCAAGGACCATCGCCAAGGATTCGAAGTTCTAAAAGAAAAGACCCAATCCGAGATTGGTCTTTAGCCAAACACACGGCGCAGCTATAAAAAGACACAAGCGTTGCATTTTTTGTCCGTTCTCATTTCAACTAAGGCGCTATGCAGTACGCGAACATTTTTCGGGTCTTTGATCATAATATCCCAAACTTCCCAGAGATAACGGTCTACTGATCGTCACAAAGTGTAGTGGAATCGTCAACCACTGCCTTGGCAGCGAACGCTTCCACGTGCTTCTGTTCTTTAGGAATGCGCAGCGTTAAGTGCTCGCGTAAACGCAATCTAAAGGGCCAAACACATGTGCAGACAGCGACGCGTTTCCGCACGCGTTTTTTTTTTCCTCTCCAAAATCGGTACCACAGCGTTCATGCCTGTTCCTCACCGCTGCCGGACCTGTTTCCAGAAAGGGAAAATGCGCAACGAAACGCATCGTTCTCCGCACACGTGTTGCGTCTCGATGTAGCGATCGCTTGAGTAACATCCAGGCGAGTTATCGTCACTCGAAACTTCGCGGCTCGTCTTTCGTTTGGTTTGGACCCACAAAAAGAAGGCATTACAGGCAACTGCGCGATAAGAAAAGCAATGAGAAAATAACTGTTAAGTGGCGAAGTTGACAAGACGTCGGTGGCGGACTTAGTAACCAACCAATCGGGCTGTAAATAAAAATAAAGGAAAGAAGACCCCAATGCCCCTCTTACGATTTTCTTCTCGCGTTGCTCTATGAAGCGACGCTTTATTGCAGGTTCTGGCGAACGTTGGCACGCCAAGTCAGGCACTAGATGACAACTGGTCAAGAAATTGCCATTCATTTATGCGCACTGCGGGCAGATTTAATTAATACGATTAGTGGTGCGCTCTCGGAGACCTCTGTACCGGACGGGGGGCGTATAAAAAAGCGTTACGGCTAGTCTCGCTCTCACAGCTCACCTTCACAAGTAACGCATTCTCCAGAGCCGCTTCATTTCATAACCCACTGGCGACTTTTGCCGCCGAGAGCAGTGATTAGTAAAGTACGGACGTGACTCCGTAGACAGACGTTTTTTTTTTTTTTTTTTTCGTGCCTTCAATTTCAAGGTAGTAACAGTCATTTCATTACAGAAAGCCGTGCTTTAAATGCTCTTCGGAGAGAACTTGTCCGTCTTCCGATCATGGGGCAATGGATATCTTGCAGAAAAGACTGAATTTAGAGCAGTGAGAAAGGGACTGTCCCCTCCCGCTTTCGGGGAAAGCCTTCCGAAGGCAGGTCGCCGAAAGGCGATCGCTCTAGGGAACTGCCACCGAGTACAATCGATTCCCAACGGAGACTCCACATGAGGAGAACGGAGAGACTCGAGAAATGAAGCAAGAGATCATCCCACGACGCTCCCGCGCAGATAAACCGAAAATTCCTTCCGGCGTATCACCGCACCACAGATTCGGCGAACTGAGGAGATTACGCCAGAACAGTAGTAGTGCCGGCAATCGGGCCGGCTCGCTCACGGCAACCGCAGATAGGGCCCGCCGCCGACTGTTGGGGGGGGGGGGGGGGGGGGGGGGGGAGCGCGGCACAACGGCGACCGTCCGGCAGCGACGCGGCGACAAGAGCCCATCGAAAAACAGCGGCGGAAAACCGCAGAGCCCCACCGCGTCGGCGCGCACTCACACCTCGTCGTCCAGTCTCGTGTTCATCCGGCGTCGTGCGTTTTGTCGAGTCAAGGCCGGCGAACCCGTCACACACGCGGCGCCCTTCACTTTGCTTGCTTTTTCCGAGGCAAATGACGGCGGCGAGCTGGTCCAGATAGGACCCGCCGTCCGCCGAGTTGTTTTTACGAAAAACAGCGCGCACCCGAGACGGGTTATGGGCCTCTCCCCCACGAACCGGTCATGCCACTGCTCGACACCCACTCGTCCGCACGCAAAAGCCGCCCGGCAGAGGCAGAGACGCTCGGCGCAGGTATATGGATTCACAATATGGATGCCGCGCATAGCACTGCCATTCTATAGGCACGAACCACGTGTCTTGCTCCTACCCGAGCCCTCAGGGAGGCGGACAACGCCAGACGACGAACATTCCCCGCCACAGCTGCCTCGTACCTGCGCCAGGCGGCCGCTTCGACGGCCACTTAGACCTCGCAGGAATGCACCGGACAAGCGCCTTGGAACGCGGCCAGGGGGCACTGAACACCTCCACTCGCACAGAGAATGTAATCAAACGGAAAGAAACGCTACCAGCGCAAAAAAAAAAAAAAAAACCTGAAATCTCCACCTTTAAATTCAGTGCTTGTATTCCGACGGAATGGCACAAAAATTGATTTGAAGAGCACCCGCGCAAACGATGGCGCGCTAACTCTACCTTGAAGATGCAAAAAAAAAGGGATATTTGAACTTTTCTCGATTTTTACATCGGTTCAAGTTTAGTAGCGCCCTGAGAACCGTTGTTGCCGCGAAAACCACCGCAGTCGATAGCCATGGAACAGCACCCAGTGATCCCCATTCAAGTCGATGGTCACCGGTTTCCGTGATCATTTAGGTGGCTGTCGGGGACAGGCGTAAAGGCGCAACCACATGCAACGTTTTGCCCGCGTCTTGCAACCGTCTGCGGCGCCTGGCGCCGACGCGGAACGGGCTTTGGAGAGGGCGAGCAACCACATGAGACGCGCGAAGAGCGCTTCTCCGATCCAAGTTGCCAGAGTTACTTTGGTAAAGGCAGCATCGTTCTGTTTAAGTCATTCTTAATAAACTGAAGAATAATGAAAACTTCAACAAACAAAACACGTTAAATTGATGTTCTATTAAATAAAGTGCTAAAGAGCCGCCAAATAAAGAGCCGCCATGTTGCGTGCGGAGGGGGACCGGAAATTGAGGACAGCAACATCCGGCGCAGACGCCGAAAACGGACCGAAAATCTGGTATGCGCAGACACCGGCGCTCCGAGCGCGCTGCTGTGTATTTGGTGGCGCGCGCTGAACGCGCGTCGCCGCGGACGGTCTGCAAACGCGACCAAAACGTCGCATGTGGTTGCGCCTTAACGCGTTCGCCCCTTCATTGGGTCACACTCGTTAACACACAAACGCTTTTACTTGAACCGCGCCACTTTGCGTCTTTCAGTTGATGATCGGTTTGTCCGGGTTCTCGAACGAGAACCGCTTGGAAATGACAGAAAAGACCA